>NW_026948561.1:0-122500 GCF_035770615.1 Melospiza melodia melodia
TCTAGCCCGTAAATACGGCCGTAAAGCGCGACTGCCGTAAATACGGCCGTAAAGCGCGACTGTCCGTAAATACGGCCGTAAATCGCGACTGTCGATAAGCGTGGCCGTAAAGCGCGACTGTCGTAAATACGGCCGTAAAGCGCGACTGCCGTAAAATACGGCCGTAAAGCGCGACTGCGTAAAATACGGCCGTAAAGCGCGGACTGCCGTAAATACGGCCCGTAAAGGCGCGACTGTCGTAAATACGGCCGTAAAGCGCGACTGCCGTAAATACGGGCGTAAAGCGCGACTGTCGTAAATACGGCCGTAAATCGCGACTGTCCTAAACGTGCCGTAAAGCGCGACTGCCGTAAATACGGCCGTAAAGCGCGACTGTCGTAAATACGGCCGTAAAGCGCGACTGTCGTAAATACGGCCCGTAAGCGCGACTGCCGTAAATACGGCCGTAAAGCGCGACTGTCGTAAATACGGCCGTAAATCGCGACTGTCCGAAAAGGGCCGTAAAGCGCGACTGCCGTAAATACGGCCGTAAAGCGCGACTGTCGTAAATACGGCCGTAAAGCGCGACTGCCGTAAATACGGCCGTAAAGTGCGACTGTCGTAAATACGGCCGTAAAAGCGCGACTGCCGTAAATACGGCCGTAAAGCGCGACTGCCGTAAATACGGCGTAAAGCGCGACTGTCGTAAATACGGCCGTAAAGGCGCGACTGTCGTAAAAGGTGCCGTAAAGCGCGACTGTCGTAAATAGGGCCGTAAAAGCGCGACTGTCGTAAATACGGCCGTAAAGCGCGACTGTCGTAAATACGGCCGTAAAGCGCGACTGCCGTAAATACGGGCCGTAAAGCGCGACTGCCGTAAATACGGGCCGTAAAGCGCGACTGCCGTAAATACGGCCGTAAAGCGCGACTGCCGTAAATACGGCCGTAAAGCGCGACTGTCGTAAAAGGTGCCGTTAAAGCGCGACTGCCGTAAATACGGCCGTAAAGCGCGACTGCCGTAAATACGGCCGTAAAGCGCGACTGCCGTAAATACGGCCGTAAAGCGCGACTGCCGTAAATACGGCCGTAAAGCGCGACTGCCGTAAATACGGCCGTAAAGCGCGACTGTCGTAAATACGGCCGTAAAGCGCGACTGCCGTAAATACGGCCGTAAAGCGCGACTGTCGTAAATACGGCCGTTAAAGCGCGACTGCCGTAAATACGGCCGTAAAGCGCGACTGTCCGTAAATTACGGCCGTAAAGCGCGACTGCCGTAAATACGGCCGTAAAGCGCGACTGTCGTAAATACGGCCGTAAAGCGCGACTGTCGTAAATACGGCCGTAAAGCGCGACTGTCGTAAATAGGGCCGTAAAGCGCGACTGTCGTAAATACGGCCGTAAAGCGCGACTGTCGTAAATACGGCCGTAAAGCGCGACTGCCGTAAATACGGCCGTAAAGCGCGACTGTCGTAAATACGGCCGTAAAGCGCGACTGCCGTAAATACGGCCGTAAAGCGCGACTGTCGTAAATACGGCCGTAAAGCGCGACTGCCGTAAATACGGCCGTAAAGCGCGACTGCCGTAATACGGCCGTAAAGGCGACTGCCGTAAATACGGCCGTAAAGCGCGACTGCCGTAAATACGGCCGTAAAGCGCGACTGTCGTAAATACGGCCGTAAAGCGCGACTGCCGTAAATACGGCCGTAAAGCGCGACTGCCGTAAATACGGCCGTAAAGCGCGACTGCCGTAAATACGGCCGTAAAGCGCGACTGCCGTAAATACGGCCGTAAAGCGCGACTGTCGTAAATACGGCCGTAAAGCGCGACTGCCGTAAATACGGCCGTAAAGCGCGACTGCCGTAAATACGGCCGTAAAGCGCGACTGTCGTAAATACGGCCGTAAAGCGCGACTGCCGTAAATACGGCCGTAAAGCGCGACTGTCGTAAATACGGCCGTAAAGCGCGACTGTCGTAAATACGGCCGTAAAGCGCGACTGCCGTAAATACGGCCGTAAAGCGCGACTGCCGTAAAATACGGCCGTAAAGCGCGACTGCCGTAAATACGGCCGTAAAGCGCGACTGTCGTAAATACGGCCGTAAATCGCGACTGTCGTAAATACGTGCCGTAAAGCGCGACTGTCGTAAATACGGCCGTAAAGCGCGACTGCCGTAAATACGGCCGTAAAGCGCGACTGCCGTAAATACGGGCCGTAAATCGCGACTGTCGTAAATACGGCCGTAAAGCGCGATTCTGCCGTAAATACGGCCGTAAAGCGCGACTGCCGTAAATACGGCCGTAAAGCGCGACTGTCGTAAATACGGCCGTAAAGCGCGACTGTCGTAAATACGGCCGTAAAGCGCGACTGCCGTAAATACGGCCGTTAAAGCGCGACTGCCGTAAATACGGCCGTAAAGCGCGACTGCCGTAAATACGGCCGTAAAGCGCGACTGTCGTAAATACGGCCGTAAATAGCGACTGTCGTAAATACGGCCGTAAAGCGCGACTGTCGTAAATACGGCCGTAAATAGCGACTGTCGTAAATACGGCCGTAAAGCGCGACTGTCGTAAATACGGCCGTAAAGCGCGACTGCCGTAAATACGGCCGTAAAGCGCGACTGTCGTAAATACGGCCGTAAAGCGCGACTGCCGTAAATACGGCCGTAAAGCGCGACTGTCGTAAATACGGCCGTAATCGCGACTGTCGTAAATACGGCCGTAAAGCGCGACTGCCGTAAATACGGCCGTAAAGCGCGACTGTCGTAAATACGGCCGTAAAGCGCGACTGCCGTAAATACGGCCGTAAAGCGCGACTGTCGTAAATACGGCCGAAAAGCGCGACTGTCGTAAATACGGCCGTAAAGCGCGACTGTCGTAAATACGGCCGTAAAGCGCGACTGCCGTAAATACGGCCGTAAATCGCGACTGCCGTAAATACGGCCGTAAAGCGCGACTGTCGTAAATACGGCCGTAAAGCGCGACTGTCGTAAATACGGCCGTAAAGCGCGACTGCCGTAAATACGGCCGTAAAGCGCGACTGTCGTAATACGGCCGTAAATCCCGACTGTCCTAAATACGGCCGTAAAGCGCGACTGTCGTAACTACGGCCGTAAAGCGCGACTGTCGTAAATACGGCCGTAAAGCGCGACTGCCGTAAATACGGCCGTAAAGCGCGACTGCCGTAAATACGGCCGTAAGCGCGACTGCCGTAAATACGGCCGTAAAGCGCGACTGTCGTAAATACGGCCGAAAAGCGCGACTGTCGTAAATACGGCCGAAAAGCGCGACTGCCGTAAATACGGCCGTAAAGCGCGACTGCCGTAAATACGGCCGTAAAGCGCGACTGTCGTAAATACGGCCGTAAAGCGCGACTGCCGTAAATACGGCCGTAAATCGCGACTGTCGTAAATACGGCCGTAAAGCGCGACTGCCGTAAATATGGCCGTAAAGCGCGACTGCCGTAAATACGGCCGTAAAGCGCGACTGCCGTAAATACGGCCGTAAAGCGCGACTGCCGTAAATACGGCCGTAAAGCGCGACTGCCGTAAATACGGCCGTAAAGCGCGACTGTCGTAAATACGGCCGTAAATCGCGACTGTCGTAAATACGGCCGTAAAGCGCGACAGTCGTAAATACGGCCGTAAAGCGCGACTGCCGTAAATACGGCCGTAAAGCGCGACTGTCGTAAATACGGCCGAAAAGCGCGACTGGCCGTAAATACGGCCGTAAAGCGCGACTGTCGTAAATACGGCCGTAAAGCGCGACTGCCGTAAATACGGCCGTAAAGCGCGACTGTCGTAAATACGGCCGTAAAGCGCGACTGCCGTAAATACGGCCGTAAAGCGCGACTGCCGTAAATACGGCCGTAAAGCGCGACTGCCGTAAATACGGCCGTAAAGCGCGACTGCCGTAAATTACGGCCGTAAAGAGCGCGACTGCCGTAAATACGGCCGTAAAGCGCGACTGCCGTAAATACGGCCGTTAAAGCGCGACTGCCGTAAATACGGCCCGTAAAGCGCGACTGCCGTAAATACGGCCGTAAAGCGGCGACTGCGTACCGTACAATACGGCCGTAAAGCGCGACTGCCGTAAATACGGCCGTAAAGCGCGACTGCCGTAAATACGGCCGTAAGCGCGACTGCCGTAAATACGGCCGTAAAGCGCGACTGCCGTAAATACGGCCGTAAAGCGCGACTGCCGTAAATACGGCCGGTAAAGCGCGACTGTCGTAAATACGGCCGTAAAGCGCGACTGCTCGTAAATACGGCCGTAAAGCGCGACTGTCGTAAATACGGCCGTTAAAGCGCGACTGTCTCGTAAATACGGCCGTAAAGCGCGACTGTCGTAAATACGGCCCGTAAAGCGCGACTGTCCGTAAATACGGCCGTAAAGCGCGACTGTCGTAAATACGGCCGTAAAGCGCGACTGCCGTAAATACGGCCGTAAAGCGCGAACTGCCGTAAAATACGGCCGTAAAGCGCGACTGCCGTAAATACGGCCGTAAAGCGCGACTGCCGTAAATACGGCCGTAAAGCGCGACTGCGTAAATACGGCCGTAAAGCGCGACTGTCGTAAATACGGCCGTAAGCGCGACTGCCGTAAATACGGCCGTAAAGCGCGACTGTCGTAAATACGGCCGTAAAGCGCGAGCTGCCGTAAATACGGCCGTAAAGCGCGACTGTCGTAAATACGGCCGTAAAGCGCGACTGTCGTAAATACGGCCGTAAAGCGCGACTGTCGTAAATACGGCCGTAAAGCGCGACTGCCGTAAATACGGTCGTAAAGCGCGACTGCCGTAAATACGGCCGTAAAGCGCGACTGTCGTAAATACGGCCGTAAATCGCGACTGTCGTAAAAGGTGCCGTTAAAGCGCGACTGTCGTAAATACGGCCGTAAAGCGCGACTGCCGTAAATACGGCCGTAAAGCGCGACTGTCGTAAATACGGGCCGTAAAGCGCGACTGTCGTAAATACGGCCGTTAAAGCGCGACTGTCGTAAATACGGCCGTAAAGCGCGACTGTCGTAAATACGGCCGTAAAGCGCGACTGTCGTAAATACGGCCGTAAATCGCGACTGTCCTAAAGAGTGCCGTAAAGCGCGACTGCCGTAAATACGGCCGTAAAGTGCGACTGTCGTAAATACGCCCGTAAAGCGCGACTGCCGTAGAATACGGCCGTAAAGTGCGACTGTCGTAATACGGCCGTAAAGCGCGACTGCCGTAAATACGGCCGTAAAGCGCGACTGCCGTTAAATACGGCCGTAAAGCGCGACTGCCGTAAATACGGCCGTAAAGCGCGACTGTTGTAAATACGGCCGTAAATCGCGACTGTCGTAAAAGGTGCCGTAAAGCGCGACTGTCGTAAATAGGGGCCGTAAAGCGCGACTGTCGTAAATACGGCCGTAAAGCGCGACTGTCGTAAATACGGCCGTAAAGCGCGACTGTCGTAAATACGGCCGTAAAGCGCGACTGCCGTAAATACGGCCGTAAAGCGCGACTGCCGTAAATACGGCCGTAAAGCGCGACTGCCGTAAATACGGCCGTAAAGCGCGACTGCCGTAAATACGGCCGTAAAGCGCGACGACTGCCGTAAATACGGCCGTAAAGCGCGACTGTCGTAAAAGGTGCCTTAAAGCGCGACTGCCGTAAATACGGCCGTAAAGCGCGACTGCCGTAAATACGGCCGTAAAGCGCGACTGTCGTAAATACGGCCGTAAAGCGCGACTGTCGTAAATACGGCCGTAAAGGGCGACTGCCGTAAATACGGCCGTAAAGCGCGACTGCCGTAAATACGGCCGTAAAGCGCGACTGCCGTAAATACGGCCGTAAAGCGCGACTGTCGTAAATACGGCCGTAAAGCGCGACTGCCGTAAATACGGCCGTAAAGCGCGACTGCCGTAAATACGGCCGTAAAGCGCGACTGCCGTAAATACGGCCGTAAAGCGCGACTGCCGTAAATACGGCTGTAAAGCGCGACTGCCGTAAATACGGCCGTAAAGCGCGACTGCCGTAAATACGGCCGTAAAGCGCGACTGTCGTAAATACGGCCGTAAAGCGCGACTGCCGTAAATACGGCCGTAAAGCGCGACTGTCGTAAATACGGCCGTAAAGCGCGACTGTCGTAAATACGGCCGTAAAGCGCGACTGCCGTAAATACGGCCGTAAAGCGCGACTGCCGTAAATACGGCCGTAAAGCGCGACTGCCGTAAATACGGCCGTAAAGCGCGACTGTCGTAAATACGGCCGTAAATCGCGACTGTCGTAAAAGGTGCCGTAAAGCGCGACTGTCGTAAAAGGTGCCGTAAAGCGCGACTGTCGTAAATACGGCCGTAAAGCGCGACTGCCGTAAATACGGCCGTAAAGGGCGACTGCCGTAAATACGGCCGTAAAGCGCGACTGTCGTAAATACGGCCGTAAAGCGCGACTGCCGTAAATACGGCCGTAAAGCGCGACTGTCGTAAATACGGCCGTAAAGCGCGACTGTCGTAAAAGGTGCCTTAAAGCGCGACTGCCGTAAATACGGCCGTAAAGCGCGACTGCCGTAAATACGGCCGTAAAGCGCGACTGTCGTAAATACGGCCGTAAAGCGCGACTGCCGTAAATACGGCCGTAAAGCGCGACTGCCGTAAATACGGCCGTAAAGCGCGACTGTCGTAAAAGGTGCCTTAAAGCGCGACTGCCGTAAATACGGCCGTAAAGCGCGACTGCCGTAAATACGGCCGTAAAGCGCGACTGCCGTAAATACGGCCGTAAAGCGCGACTGTCGTAAATACGGCCGTAAAGCGCGACTGCCGTAAATACGGCCGTAAAGCGCGACTGCCGTAAATACGGCCGTAAAGCGCGACTGTCGTAAATACGGCCGTAAAGCGCGACTGTCGTAAATACGGCCGTAAAGCGCGACTGTCGTAAATACGGCCGTAAAGCGCGACTGCCGTAAATACGGCCGTAAAGCGCGACTGTCGTAAATACGGCCGTAAAGCGCGACTGCCGTAAATACGGCCGTAAAGCGCGACTGCCGTAAATACGGCCGTAAAGCGCGACTGCCGTAAATACGGCCGTAAAGCGCGACTGCCGTAAATACGGCCGTAAAGCGCGACTGTCGTAAATACGGCCGTAAAGCGCGACTGTCGTAAATACGGCCGTAAAGCGCGACTGTCGTAAATACGGCCGTAAAGCGCGACTGCCGTAAATACGGCCGTAAAGCGCGACTGTCGTAAATACGGCCGTAAAGCGCGACTGTCGTAAAAGGTGCCGTAAAGCGCGACTGTCGTAAATACGGCCGTAAAGCGCGACTGTCGTAAATACGGCCGTAAAGCGCGACTGTCGTAAATACGGCCGTAAAGCGCGACTGTCGTAAATACGGCCGTAAATCGCGACTGTCTCTAAAAGGTGCCGTAAAGCGCGACTGCCGTAAATACGGCCGTAAAGTGCGACTGTCGTAAATACGCCCGTAAAGCGCGACTGCCGTAAATACGGCCGTAAAGTGCGACTGTCGTAAATACGGCCGTAAAGCGCGACTGCCGTAAATACGGCCGTAAAGCGCGACTGCCGTAAATACGGCCGTAAAGCGCGACTGCCGTAAATACGGCCGTAAAGCGCGACTGTTGTAAATACGGCCGTAAATCGCGACTGTCGTAAAAGGTGCCGTAAAGCGCGACTGTCGTAAATAGGGCCGTAAAGCGCGACTGTCGTAAATACGGCCGTAAAGCGCGACTGTCGTAAATACGGCCGTAAAGCGCGACTGTCGTAAATACGGCCGTAAAGCGCGACTGCCGTAAATACGGCCGTAAAGCGCGACTGCCGTAAATACGGCCGTAAAGCGCGACTGCCGTAAATACGGCCGTAAAGCGCGACTGCCGTAAATACGGCCGTAAAGCGCGACTGTCGTAAAAGGTGCCTTAAAGCGCGACTGCCGTAAATACGGCCGTAAAGCGCGACTGCCGTAAATACGGCCGTAAAGCGCGACTGTCGTAAATACGGCCGTAAAGCGCGACTGTCGTAAATACGGCCGTAAAGGGCGACTGCCGTAAATACGGCCGTAAAGCGCGACTGCCGTAAATACGGCCGTAAAGCGCGACTGCCGTAAATACGGCCGTAAAGCGCGACTGTCGTAAATACGGCCGTAAAGCGCGACTGCCGTAAATACGGCCGTAAAGCGCGACTGCCGTAAATACGGCCGTAAAGCGCGACTGCCGTAAATACGGCCGTAAAGCGCGACTGCCGTAAATACGGCTGTAAAGCGCGACTGCCGTAAATACGGCCGTAAAGCGCGACTGCCGTAAATACGGCCGTAAAGCGCGACTGTCGTAAATACGGCCGTAAAGCGCGACTGCCGTAAATACGGCCGTAAAGCGCGACTGTCGTAAATACGGCCGTAAAGCGCGACTGTCGTAAATACGGCCGTAAAGCGCGACTGCCGTAAATACGGCCGTAAAGCGCGACTGCCGTAAATACGGCCGTAAAGCGCGACTGCCGTAAATACGGCCGTAAAGCGCGACTGCCGTAAATACGGCTGTAAAGCGCGACTGTCGTAAATACGGCCGTAAATCGCGACTGTCGTAAAAGGTGCCGTAAAGCGCGACTGTCGTAAAAGGTGCCGTAAAGCGCGACTGTCGTAAATACGGCCGTAAAGCGCGACTGCCGTAAATACGGCCGTAAAGCGCGACTGCCGTAAATACGGCCGTAAAGCGCGACTGTCGTAAATACGGCCGTAAAGCGCGACTGCCGTAAATACGGCCGTAAAGCGCGACTGTCGTAAATACGGCCGTAAAGCGCGACTGTCGTAAAAGGTGCCTTAAAGCGCGACTGCCGTAAATACGGCCGTAAAGCGCGACTGCCGTAAATACGGCCGTAAAGCGCGACTGTCGTAAATACGGCCGTAAAGCGCGACTGCCGTAAATACGGCCGTAAAGCGCGACTGCCGTAAATACGGCCGTAAAGCGCGACTGCCGTAAATACGGCCGTAAAGCGCGACTGCCGTAAATACGGCCGTAAAGCGCGACTGCCGTAAATACGGCCGTAAAGCGCGACTGCCGTAAATACGGCCGTAAAGCGCGACTGTCGTAAATACGGCCGTAAAGCGCGACTGCCGTAAATACGGCCGTAAAGCGCGACTGCCGTAAATACGGCCGTAAAGCGCGACTGCCGTAAATACGGCCGTAAAGCGCGACTGTCGTAAATACGGCCGTAAAGCGCGACTGCCGTAAATACGGCCGTAAAGCGCGACTGTCGTAAATACGGCCGTAAAGCGCGACTGCCGTAAATACGGCCGTAAAGCGCGACTGCCGTAAATACGGCCGTAAAGCGCGACTGCCGTAAATACGGCCGTAAAGCGCGACTGCCGTAAATACGGCCGTAAAGCGCGACTGTCGTAAATACGGCCGTAAAGCGCGACTGTCGTAAATACGGCCGTAAAGCGCGACTGTCGTAAATACGGCCGTAAAGCGCGACTGTCGTAAATACGGCCGTAAAGCGCGACTGCCGTAAATACGGCCGTATATCGCGACTGTCGTACATACGGCCGTATATCGCGACTGTCGTAAATACGGCCGTAAAGCGCGACTGTCGTAAATACGGCCGTAAAGCGCGACTGCCGTAAATACGGCCGTAAAGCGCGACTGTCGTAAATACGGCCGTAAATAGCGACTGTCGTAAATACGGCCGTAAAGCGCGACTGTCGTAAATACGGCCGTAAATAGCGACTGTCGTATATACGGCCGTAAAGCGCGACTGTCGTAAATACGGCCGTAAAGCGTGACTGTCGTAAATACGGCCGTAAAGTGCGACTGTCGTAAATACGGCCGTAAAGCGCGACTGTCGTAAAAGGTGCCGTAAAGCGCGACTGCCGTAAATACGGCCGTAAAGCGCGACTGCCGTAAATACGGCCGTAAAGCGCGACTGTCGTAAATACGGCCGTAAAGCGCGACTGTCGTAAATGCGGCCGTAAAGCGCGACTGTCGTAAATACGGCCGTAAAGCGCGACTGTCGTAAATACGGCCGTAAAGCGCGACTGTCGTAAAAGGTGCCGTAAAGCGCGACTGTCGTAAATACGGCCGTAAAGCACGACTGTCGTAAATACGGCCGTAAAGAAAAAACCAGGAGGGCACGGAGTAACCTAGGGGGTAAAAAAAGAAAAATAAAAGAAAGAAAATGCAACAAAAAACAAACCCACAGAAAAAACCTCGAGATGGGCGAGAAAACCGCCCCCCCCCCGAAAAAAACCCCAAGATGGGTAAGAAAAAATCCCAGAAATACCTCAGGAAAAAAAAAAAAAAACAGGAAAAAAAACTCCAAAACCAAACAAACAAAAATCCCAAACAACAACAACAACAAAATGGGTAAGAAAACAACGCAGAAGAAAACCCCAAGATGTGCAAGAAAAAGCCCACAATAGAACCCCGAGATGGGCGAGAAAAATCCCAGAAAAAAAAAAATACGGACAAAAACCCTAAGAAAAACCCAGAAAAAAAAAACCAGAAAAGAACCCAAGATGGGCAAGAAAAATCCCCTGAAACTGACCAGGGAAAAACCCCAAGATGGGCAAGAAATAAAATCAGAACAAAATACTAAGATGGGGAAGAAAAATCCAGGAAAAAAAAAAAAAAAAAAACAAAATGGCAAATAAAAACCCAGAAAAAAAAATAAACAGAAAAAAAAATCCCAAGGGGCAAGGAAAAGCCAGAAAAAACACCAAAATGGGCAAGAAGAAACAAAGAAAAAACTCCAAGAAATGCCAGAAAAAAATCAAGGAAAAAGGGAGTAAAAGCCCCAAGAAACAAGGCAAGAAAGAGTGGCAATAAAGGCCACAAAAACTCAAGACAAAAAAAACCAAAAACAAGATATGCCAGAAAAAGGTACGAAAATGGTTCTGCCAGGTGCGATCAAGGTGAGCGGGTTCAGATTCAGGTCCAGGAGATGAACAAGTGTCAGATTAGCTTGGGGCACTGCTGTGCAATGCAGCTGTGACAGGATTTATGTTTAAATATAGTTTAAATAAATTGGGGATTGTTTGGCTTTTATAGGGGGATAGGCTGGAGATTTCATAAAAAATATAAAACTAGAAATCCAAATATATCATATATATGTCAATATCAATAAATATTTAATATATATAGATATAAGTAAAAGAAATATATTGTGTCAAAAGAATATATCTATTATTATATAAAAAGGTATTCTCTCCAATATATATAATATCTATAAATATAACAAATGGAAATTACAAATATAGATGTGAATAGAATTATGACAAACAAAATTATTTTTAAAATTTTAAATGTGTTTTAAAGAAAGGGGTGTCTTTGCTTTTTATTTCATTAGAGGCAGAGGTTTTATTTTAAATAATGTAAGTACTATAGAAATGTAAATCGACATACAGAAATATATAATAAATATATAGAGATATAAAGATATAATACCAAACTATGAATAGAAATAGAAATAGAAATCTATGTAAGTAACATAAAGAGATGCAATATATAATATAATTTTTATTATACAGTAATATAAATTCTAAATATACATGCGAATATAAATATGAAAAATATATGATGGGGGGCTCGGAGCAACCCAGGTGCGAGTGTGAGGATGATGGGGGCTCAGAGCAGCCCAGGTGTGAGTGTGAGGATGATGAGGGGCCGGCTCCTGCCGGGGCGAGGCTTTGCCTCAGCTCCCTTTTGCATGGAGCTGCTGAGTGAAGGGGTTTATGGGGCGCTCCCGGCGCTGTCTCATGGAAGGACTGCGGGAGCTTCCCACAGGGTCGGGGAAACGCCTGGATCCGCGCTTGGGTACGTGGAGCATCGCTTAAAGGAGGTGCCGAGGGATGAATCTTTGTGCCGGGGAGCAGCAGCCGAACAGGTGAGCCCGTGTGGGTTTGGAGCGGGGACTTTTCTCCTTCCCCTTTGCAATTTCATCTTGCCAGTCCCTCCCCGGTTCCCCAGGAACAAAAGTGGAGCTTATGAGGACAAAATGAATTACGGAGAAGGAAGCAGCTCCTCTTCTCTTATTGTCTGTGTTTGAACTGAGGGGATCCCTCTTCACTTGTGGTTTTAAGGGTGTTGATTGCAGGAAAAGCTGCCTTTTCCAGGCTGTTAGGGGTATCCCGGGGGTGACAGGGAATCCCTGCGTTCTATTTTAAGGGGAATGGGAAAAGTATTCTTGTGGTATTATGGGTTTGATTTGAAGGCAGCCCACCCCATTTTCATCACCCTAGGGTTTAAATGGAGGGGGCAGCCCTGGTGTCCTTCCTTTTCAAGGGTTTGAAATCGCCCTTTCCCATCAGACGAAGGCTTTCATTTGAGGAGCACCCCTTCTTTTCTGCTCTCCTAGGGGGTGAAATTGGAGGGGAGAACACATTTCTTTGCCCTTGTTGAAGTGAGGTGAGCCCCGCCTGCGGCGTAGGTTTCGGGGTTGGCTTGCGGGAAGCCGCAGCTCCGGCAGCGTTTGCAGGGCTGCAATGGGGCTGTGCCGCTGCATTGGAGGGCGCTCCTCGTGCCCGCGGCCCGGCCCGGAACGTTCCCGGCCCGGAACGTTCCCGCTCGGGAGCGCTGCTGGCACGGCCCGGGCAGCTGCCGGGGCGCACGGGGGATTCGGCGCGGCCGGGCCGGCCGAGGGCAGCAGTGGCGGAGCCGCGCCGGTGCGAGCCGTGCGGAGCCGAGCGGAGCCGGGCCGGGCCGGCCAAGGGCGGCAGAGGCGGCGCGGGCGCTGCTGCGCCGGCCCGGGCGGTGCTGGCCGCTCCGTCCGCTCCAGGCGCGGGGCTCGGGCGCCGCCGGTAGCCCCGGGCCCGGTGCCGGCCCCGCCGGGCAGGGGCAGCGGGCGGGGCTCCCCGGGACGGCGCCGGCCCCCGCGTGCCGGAGCGGCCGCCGCAGGAGCCGCTTTCCTGCCGGGAGCCGCGCTCCGTCCGGGGCTGGCAGCGAGCGCGGGGTTTGGCCGCTCATAGTTCGGCGGTGCCGTGGCTCGGAGGCGCTTTGGAGGCGTTGATTGCATCGCTGTGTTCGGTTTGCAGCGGGTGTACGCTAAGGGATACGGTGTTCTTCCTGAGTGGTACGGTTCTCGGTGCCGGTAGGGATGATAAAGGTTTGTTTTGGATTGAGTTTTGTAGTCGGAGTTTTTTTTTTTTTCCCGGGGTATTATGTTTAGAAGGGCGTGCAATGATTTTTACGGGTCATAGCGTGAAGCAGCGGTTCGGATTTTAATTCTGTTGCGGTGGCTTTTATTAGCGTGAGTCTGTAGTGTTTGTTTTGGAGGGCTTGAGGTAGCGTCGTGTCGTTCATAGCAGCGGGTTTTTAATCTTTATAATTGCATGTGTGTTTATCGTCTTCCAGGGCTTTTATTTGGTTGGTTTATTTGATTGTAGTGTATGTTTTATGGTTACGGGTAATTTGGGGGACATTGTTTATGGTTACGTTTGTCTTTAGTCTTTGTGTTTGTTTCTAGGTGGTATTTTTATTTTGATAGCTTGAGGCACTATGGGTTTATTCAGTTGGGAATAATTTTTTTGTTGCAGTTTTAAGTTTATCTGGTTTTTGGTATTATTCTTGTTGGTTTCTTTATTTTCTTTTTTTTTGTTGTTGTTGTTGTTGTCTTTTAATTTTTTTGAGTATTGTTTATCAGGGTTTATTTTGGGAACATGGGTATTTATATGGTGGTTTTTAAAACTATTTATTTATTTGGGTAGTTAATTTCTTAGTTTTTAGTGGTTGAGATGTTTTTCCATTTTGTTAATTAGTTCAGGTTTTAAAGGTTTTTTTACAGAGGATTGTTTATTCCTTGAGTTAGTGTAGAGGTAGAATTTTGTTGGTTTTTTCTTTTTTAGTAATGTCGTTCAGGGTGAGCGGCACTGGCTTGAGTTGAGTAGATTGGTTTGACTTTTTTTTAGTACTTTTTGTAATTTGCTGTGTGTGTTTCTATAGGATTTTCTTTTATTTTGGTTCCATTTTTCTGTCGTGATGAGAATTGTTATTGAAAAGAGTGTTCTTGGTTTTTTCGCTGACACTTGTTTGGCTGTTGGAGGTATCTTGATGTTTTTGGAAGATATTGGTGAGAATTTGATGCTGTTTGTTTTGTCATTTCATTTAGGAATTGGATTTTAAATATGCAATTATGACTCTAACTATATTGAAACAAAAGAAATAGATGTGTAGCAATGGGAATGAGCCAATTTTATTTTTATATATTCGGTCAATTTTTAAAATTTAACATGTAACATAAGTCATTATATGTTACAATAAGTTACTCTAATTTTAATAGAGTATTGTGTATGTTTATAGATATATGAATAGAGAATATAAATGTAAATACAAGCCAAGCAAAAATACAAATATATAAGTGTATTGCAACTATATGCAGATCTATAAAAAATTAATAATAAATTGTAAATGTAAAATAACATAAATTGATACAATATATAATACACGTAATACTGCATATATTTTATGAAAAATATTATAGGAAATGGATATAAAATAGATATAAATGCGGGTGTGATATATCTATCTACTTATATCTATCATTTGTTGTATATTATGATAAATATAAATATAAAAAAAATTTAGGTAGTTTAAAATAATGGATGGTTTTGTTTTTTCTTTGCCAAAGCAGGGGTTTTAGTGTAAAAATTACAAATACAAATAATATAAAGGTAGAAATATAAGTATAGAAATATATCATAAACACATTAAAGATTTATATAAAAATTAGAAATATAAGGAAAAATAAGTTGTAGCAGTAGATATGGTAAATAATTTAAAAAATAATTCCCGTATATTTTTTGAATAAGGTGCATATTATATGTAGTTATTAATATAATGCATCAACATAAACTATAAATATATATAAAATATCAACTATCTATAAGAAGGAATAAAAGCTCTGTGTCACATGCAGCAGTAGAAAATTTCAGGCTCCCAGGGAATAAATCGTTTTCTTTAAAGCATTTTCGTTTTGGAGTTTTATTTTTACTCCCGGGTAGCCTGAAAGTTTCTACTGCTGCTTTTTTATTCTGAAGGTGGAAAAGTAAACCAAGATCAGAAATAGAAGAAAGGCAAAGGGAAGGGAAGGAAAGGAAAGGAAATGAAAGGAAGCAGGAGAGCAAGGGGGAAGGGAAGTGGTGAAAAAAAAAACAGAGTGAAAAAAGTAAAAAGAGTTGGAGGAAAAAAGAGAGGGCATCCGGGAGGAGCGGTGCTGCCTCAGGTCCTTCCCCGCCCTGGGGCGAAGGACCCGTTTGATGCCCAGGAGGGACTGCAGCTCCCGGTGGCGGGGGACGGAGCCGTGGCTGTCAGCCCGAGACTACAACTCCCGGCAGGCCCTGTTGCCGGCGCGGCGTGTGACGCAGCGGCTGACGCGGCACGTGAGTGGCTGTCAGCCCGAGACTCCAACTCCCGGCAGGCCCTGCTGCCGGCGCGGCGTGTGACGCAACGGCCGACGCGGCCCGGCATTTTTCTCTAAATCGGCAGTAAATACAGCTGAGTAAAATTAGCTTGGTTTTCTTCCTTCTTTTGTAACTGAACTGTTTTTATTAAAAATTCTATTTGAATATGTAGAAAAAGTGGGGATGTCCTGTAATATATCGTAGCTTTTCTTGTTTACAGGGTGCTCAGAAAGCATGCGTCCCTTAGAGTCCCACAGAAAGGTTCTCAGTGGGCTCTCTATCAAGGTATGTATTTACAAATAAGTGATCCCTTTAGATATTTGCCTGTGTACCTTTTCCTGTAATTCAGAGCTTGCGTTCTGTGGGTTGTATGATAAAGCTGTAAAACATGTAAGAATGGTTTTGCAAGTCTGAATCGTTGAAGGCAGCAATAAGTGGATTTAGAGCCTGTTCTTGAGCAGACAAAGGGAAAAAGTGTGACTCTGATGCTGAACTTGTCATTTTTCATTTGACTTGTCTTGAATGATTTAGGAATAGAGAGAACTAGAAAAAGAGAGAAATAGAATCGATTATTGAGCAGTCCTCAAATGCTCACCATAATTCAGTGTAGAGCCAAAGGGAAGGGTGATGGAACAGAGCTCTGTGCTTTGGAAGGAAATAAATTTAAACCTGATCTCCGCACAGAGTCTCACTAACTTCTGTGGTTTTAAAATACAAAATACGTTTAGGAAGTGTTGGAAGTTAGTATTTTGGGAAAGAAACGGCAGTTCCACAGAACATTCCATTTCACAGAGGCTCTAGGAAGGATTCATGTTGTAACTGCTGTCACTGCAATCAGTTGGTGGTTCAGCCTTGAAACGTGCACTTGGCCTTCTATAAAGCGCTGTTTTGTTTGCCTTTCATTGCTATGAGTCTTGATAAATTGGAGAAGAGCCCAAGAGAAATTTTTCATCCCTTGATATAAAAGGTAGGAAGTGACTTTTTTTGGTTTGGTTCTTTTTCTTTATTATTTCCTGGAAATAAAAGTAATTAAGTATAGGTACTACTGGTTTGTTTCTTCCAGTAGCAGATGATAACAATAGCAGTAGTAATAGTAAAAATAATAATAGCAATGTAATACTACCTAAACTGTCTTTATCCATTGGACTGGCCATTTCAAATCAAAACTTCTAAACACAAATCAAACCATCATCCTTGTAGAATCTTTCACAGCAGCGGGCTAAAGATCCTGGTTTTGTTGACAGGATTTATTGGTTCTGGAAGAGCAAGAGGGAAGTACAAGCCTAACTACTTCTAGCTCACAGACCCGTCCAGTGAACCCAGCTTTGTGTTTTGGTGGGCTTTTGATGACTTTGAAATCAATTGCTCATTCCAGTAAAAAAAATTCATGTTTTTTTGAACGTGACAGCAGAAATAACTTTAAGCACCAACTTAATAATAATAGATCACCAGTTTAAGTTAAAAATTCATGCTATACTAACAAAGTTCAAAGGTAAATTATTACCTATTAGGAGATGGTATAAAGTGTATGTTCTAATGTGTAATGCAAAGATACATACATACCAGATAGTCCTTAGAGGAAACAAATTTTTTTGACTGCTGTTTGATTGTTTACCATACGATATTTGGTTTTATTTCCCAGGGATCGGTGAATTTTAACTTTGGAGTCCTCTATGCTAAGGATGCTCAGCTTACAGATGATGAAATGTTCAGTAATGGTGAGTTTTTCACGTTCTCTTTAATTGCTGTGCTGATCTGAATAAGAAAAAAACAAAAGCAAGAGGGAAAAAAAAGGATGGTTTATTATTTTTTACGCTGTTATGTTTGTTTCCTCAGTATTTGCTGCAGCTCTGCTTACCCAAGCTTTGTGTTCCTTCTGTCCCACTGGGAGTTGCCCAGTTTGGTTGCATCTGGTGAAATTCACCCTGAGACCTTACACAACTAGCTCAAACTACGTGAGAGCCATTTGCAGTTCTCTCCAGACACCTGGAGAATGGGTGACGTTTCTGAGGGTCTGGCAAGTGTACTTCTATCAAAACTCAGTCTGTGAAGTTTCTGGGGAAAACCCTTCTGTGTCCTGAAGGGTTCAAACTCCTGTGAGGATCCATTTATCAGGTGCTCACCTGGATGGTTCCAGCTCTTAAAGTGAACACTTGTACTCTTACCCTGTAGTTTACATCTATTGTATTTTTGTTATTTTGCAAGATTTTTTGTCTTTGCAAAATATTGTGCATTTCACTCTTTGGAACCTCTCAGATGGTTCTTTGGTGCAGCACCACCCCATGGGACACTTGGCTGCTGTCCTGAAGGGGATGGTCGCTAGAATTGTAAATTCTGGAGAGTTTATAAGTCTTCTGTCCCCAGGGAGGTACCATGCTTTGTTTACTTTTGTTCTGTTTGTTAGGCGCTGCTTCTCGTTGCAAGTATGAATTTCAAACTGCCCTGTTCTTATTTTAACTGTTTTCCTGGTTCTCTCCGTCCGACAGGGAAAGACTCTCATATCCTCGTCGTCGGGCTCGGTGCTGTCCAAGAAGATACAGAGACTAAAAAAATCATAAGCAGCAAAATATGACTGCAGGGAAAAGAAGCTGGAGAGAACAGAAGGTGATATTGTTATCCTTACCCTGTATTAGAAACATCCGCTGTGCTTTGATGCTGGCAGCTGCCAGGGGCTTGTTAGCTCTTTGTAGGCAGGTGTAGGTGTTCACTTGTAGGTTTTTTCTCTGGACAAGTCAATTCAAACTTTGCTAAGCTTATATATGCAAATTACTCTCTAGCACAGTCCAGCATGACATTTTTGAATGTTGTAAAAATACCATGTTACTTGGAAATTGCTAATGATGAGAAGCTTTAGGGGAAAATAAGATGTCAGTGTTGGGAGATGTGAGAAGAATTTTGAGGGGATGTTAGACTGAAATAAAGCACACTTGAAGCTGGACTGGCATGCTGGCAGATCCCCTATTAAACAGTAGTGCTGAGATTAGCCTGGGGGTTGCCCATTGTTTCTGTAGAAATAAATGTTTTCTGGTCTTCAGAAGTAAGCTGCTTTGAAAAGCTGGAAGGCGCAGCATAGTGACAATCCGTGTGCTTCGCATTAAAAATAGATTTCAGAAGGGTCCTAGGCTTTTGTCTTTTCCTAGAAGTCGATGTAATCCTGTCGAGGAGTTTTTAATTCTGTGCTGCCATGTCATCAATCAGGGCCCTGTCGTACTAATCATCATCCAGATGCAAAACAAAAAATCAGACCCCATCCCAAGCACTTAGAGCCCAGAATACGATTTCCTCAGGCTGCCATTTGTGTGCCATCGGTACTCACCATGGAAGCGAGCTGGGGATTGTTGCACCCGTTGGGAACAAACCGCTTCTTGTCACACAGAAATGGAATTGGGACGACGCCTCGGCCAGCCCCTCTCTGCCATCGTCTCCTGAATCTGCAGCAGAGCAGTTCCAGTCCATCCGGGCACGTGCAATCCAGTTCCTGATGATCTGAGCACACGGAGCAGCGCTCAGCTGCTGTGGGGGGCTCAGGGAAGGCAGTGTGTGCATTGTCATCTTCCTGAACCTACAGACAAATCAAAGTGAGAAGCCACAGGTTGGAAATCAGTTGCATATATGCTAAACAAAACTTGCAGGTTGTTTTTAAGAATTGTTTTTGCTTGTTCTTTGTTGTGCTTCTGTGCTTAGAAAACCTCCCTTTAAAATCAGTTCAGTTCATCAGTTGAACCTTTGTTTGCAGACCCTCAGTGAGCAGAATTTGTTGCAGACTCAGTGCACGCTGTGCCGGCCTCCCGGGAGTGTGAGGAGCTCATGTGTGCTACTTTTTGCTTTAGGACGCTCTGAGGTATTTATTCCTTTTGGGATACGTGATGAGAATTCCCAAGAGAGGTAGTTATAAGGTATGACATTGGGAAAAAGCCTGTGTGGTTGGAATGTTGTTGCTGTCAAAAGTTAATTTTTCCTTCATTCTTAGCCAGTAGTTAGCTTTTTGCTTTATTTTTGTGGTATCAGTATTTTATTGTTTAAAAAATTCCTTCAAAATAACTTCAGTGGTCGCCCACCAGTACCTTGTTCAGATTTGCCTATTTGCTTGTAGCTGAAATGTTCACATCTTGATTATCATTCTATTTAAGAAACTGCTGCCCAGCCAACTAATAACTGAATATCCATCTGTCTAGGACACGGGGAGAGGATTTAGGTAATGTCTTTGTTTCCAGAAAAAAGTTCCAGTGTACTTTCTAAACAGAGGAGAAGGGGGTGAAGACTCTGGGCTCTGATGCCGTTGGGGCACCCCAAGGTCCCCAGGAGAGGGAGCCCCACTGCGGTGCAGGAGCAGGTGTGTTCTCATCTAATATTGAACAAATTATAAATATGAAAATTATAAACATGAAAATATTTTTAAAATACTTAAATAAAGCAGGTTTTCTTTATTGGTCAATAGGCAGGGTTTTGATTGTAAAAATTATAAATACAAATAATATAAAGGTAGAAATCTAAGTTTAGAAATATATAATAAATACATACAGATAAATATAAAAATTAAAAATATAAGAAAAAATTAGTTGTAGCAGTAGATATTATACATAATTTAAATACTAATTTAAATCTATTTTAAAATTGTATATATATATCATAATTAATGTAATACATCCAAAGAAACGATAAATTAAAATATGAATGTATAATTATACAAAGTATAAATAAAAAATATTTCAATATCCTTTAAAAGAAGGGGTTTTTTTATATATTTGGTTAGAGACGGGGTTTTTATTTGGAATAATGGAAGTATTATAGAAGTATAAAACTAAATATAGAATTATACAGTCAATATAGAAAGATATTTATAAAAACACGAGCGAACAACGCCTCCTTCGGCCGAATGGAACGAGCTCAGCCGAACCAAGGCGAGACCGGCCGAACCTGACGGCCTCGAGCGAACCGAGGCCAGGCTTGCGAGGCTGCCTGAACCGAGCCGAGCTCAGCCGAACCGAGCCCGCTGCTCTCGTGAGCGCTAATTAGCGCGAGTGCGGTCACAGCCCAATGAGCTCCTGTGCCACGCCGCGCTCCCGATCGTGTCCGTGCGATGGCCGGGCCGCCCGCGGGACGCGGCAGCAGGAGAGCCCCGAGCCGGGCGAGTTTAACGCGAGGCGCCGCCGCTTGCCCGCCCTCAGGGAGCCGAGCTCAGCCGAACGCGCAGAGAGCGGCTCCGAGTTGGGCCGAAGCGAGCCGGGCCGCGCCGAGCGCAGAGAGCGGCTCCGAGTTCGGCCGAAGCGAGCCGAGCCGCGCCGAGCGCAGAGAGCGGCTCCGAGTTCGGCCGAAGCGAGCCGAGCCGCACCGAGCGCACGGAGAGGCTCCGAGTTCGGCCGAAGCGAGGCGAGCCGAGGCGCGCCGAGCGCAGAGAGCGGCTCCGAGTTGGGCCGAAGCGAGCCGGGCCGCGCCGAGCGCACAGAGCGGTACCGAGTTCGGCCGAAGCGAGCCGAGGTGGCCCGAGCGCAGAGAGCGGCTCCGAGTTCGGCCGAAGCGAGCCGAGCCGCGCCGAGCGCACTGAGCGGCTCCGAGTTCGGCCGAAGCGAGCCGAGCTGTGCCGAAGGGTCGAGTCTGGCCGAATGCAGATGACAGTGGCCGAGTTTAGCCGATTACAGCCGAGTTTAGCCGAGCAGCTGTGAGCCTTGAGGTGAGCGTGCATCATTGCCGGCTTGGGATTGAGTGAAATGCACTAAGGAAACCAGCTTTGGGGAGGGAGGCAGGGAAATCCTCTCCTAACGTTTACCAATTCTTCCGTCAAACTCATCACGGCAGCACAGCGTGAAGACTGAAAGTGTAAGAAGATGTGGAGAGAAACAGAGAATCTGACAGGAGCATCGAACGCACAAGTGCACGAATTTTGCTTTTTGCTTGGATGGAAACTCAGAAGTTGTAAGGAATTTGGGAAGCTTTTGTTCTAGCTAATAAAAGAAGTTAGTTTAAATTAAAAAAAAAAAAGTGGTTTCTTTTTTCTTCACTATTATATTCTTTGCTGGTATATGGTGTGTTGTTTTATTTCTTGGTGTTATTAGCTCTGTGTAAATTGTTTTTTGAGTGAAGCTAACTTTGCATCGGTTGTTTTGTATTTGAGGTAGGATCAATTTCAATAGATTTCTTTCACAGACTTCTGATAGGTATTACTGGGATTTTGGTTTTGTTTACTGTATGCATAAACATAGAAATTTGGTAGGGCCAGCTGGGCTGCTGGAGTTTTGGGTGTGAATTTATTAGATGGCTTTTGTTAAACACAGAATAATTATGTAAGGTAACAGCAAATTACTCAATTACCCAATTTATCCAGCTATGTAACCTTACCACAAAGTTTTATATCTTGCCAGTTTTCTGTTCTTCTGCTCCAGGTAGTTGTTGCAAAAAAGAAAGTACTGCTATTCTTCTGAAGAACTTTCTTCTATGACAAGCCCTTTACTGCCCTTGAATGTGAGTCAGAGGAGCCAAACAGCTGCAGCTGCTCTGAGGGCTTGGTGGGATTGCCCCCTCCCTTTTCCTGGGTGCCATGGGAACGAGAGGCGGGGCACAATCAGGGGTTATTAACCCCAGCCGTGGCTGAGGGGCTTCATACCCTCTCTGGGATGTGCTGGGGCAAGAGCTCTCCTCATTTTAGGGAAGAGGCTCTTTCAGCTCATCTCAGCTTGTTTTCAGCAAGTGTTTCTGGGCATCTGAAGCACAGAGGCTTGGAAGATTCTGTGAAGAAAACAGCATAGAACACAGGGAATGTTTAGGTTTGTGATTTTGGGTTTTGTGTTTAGGGGTGGTAAAGTGCCTTTGTAATTTTTGGTTTTGCTCTGTTTTTTTTTTTTTTTTTTTTTGTTGTTGGATTTTTTTTTGGTGGAAATTTTGGTTTCTTAGGTTTTCTTTTTGGGGTTTTTGGTTGGTTTTCGTTGCTTTCTTTGATTTTTTGGTGGTTTCTGTATTTTTTTTTTTATTTTTTGTGGGGATTTAGGTGTTTTGGGTTTTTTATTTTTGTTTTCTGGTTTAGTTTTTTTTTTTTTTTTTTTTTTTTTTTTTTTTTTTTTTTTTTTTTTTTTTGTTAAATTGAGGAGTGAGACTCCCTGAAATTCCAAGCTGTGTCAAGCACAACAAATTCTCAGCAGATTCATCATGTCTTCAGAGGGATCTGCCCAGTGTCCAAGATGATGTTTGAGACTCAGGCTTCTGATGAGTTGAGGATTGTGACTGGGAGAGGGAGGGTGATCAGGTATCCAGTTAGGAGTTATTGTGGAAGGGGGGAGGTTTGCAGGCAGCAGGGTGAGAAAGGGTGTTTATTTGTTTATTTGAGGGCCCTCCCACACAAGGCTGTTCAGAAGCCTAGCAGAGGCATTCCCATACAGCACACAAGATCAGCCACTGCACTCACAGCAATGCCATTTAACTTTGCCTTTCTCTTACCCAGCTGCCACCCCTAATGAAGGCCACAGCCTTGGAATCAGGATGAAGCTGGAGCCTGAGGCAGCCAGGCATACTCAGGAAAAAGCAAGTAGCTGCCTTGGTGGGATTTGGCCCACATAACTCTGGACTCACACTTTGGTTTTGGTTTTCTTTATTGTAGCTGACACCTGAGAGACACCAGCCCAGTGCCAGCAGGACCTTCCCAGGTGACGAGGTGGCCTTTCTATGCACCTGACACAGACTGACATCCCCTGATGTCTGAGAGATAAGTAGAGGGCTGTGACCCACAGAGGGGATGAAGGCATGGTGCTGGTTTGGGAACTACTGGGAGGGGTTTTTGAGTCCAATTTGGAGGTAGGGGGTGTTCATGAAGTGGCCCCTTAGGCCCCATAACAGCCACGTCTCACTTTTGATCACAGTGCTGAGGTGTGCAGGGCAGAGCAGTCCCGGTGTGTCTCGTGTCCTTTGTCTGTTGTGCATTATGTGTTGTTTGTGTATCCCATGTCTTTTACCTTAGGGGGGCCTGTCAGAAACCCTGGCATCATTGTTAGCATCTGTGATCTCTGCATTCCTTGGCCTGGCACCCAGGCCATAGAACTTTTGACTGGGGAGCTCAGACAGGCATCAGACTCTCTTCTCTCTTTGGAAGCATCCAGTCAGGTGTCTTGTCAGGTCTTGTTCTGAGCTGTCTGGACAGCTATGCCCCACCTGGATCCATTATGGTGGATTAGGACTTGTAAGAATGTGAGGGCAGGCAGAGGATTCTGACCATAGGATTCCTAGGCATCGATCTTTGCTGTTCTTGGAATAAATCATTCAGTTAGCATCTTCTTCCTCCAGGGTTCTCTGAGCCTCATCAGCTGACCGTCAGTTTGAACTCAGTCATCTCTCTTAGCATTCTCTCAGTCCTTGCAGCCATTTTCCTTGCCAAGAGATTTCTGTTCCTGTTGTGTCCCCGTTGTCTGTCCTGTCCTGTCCTGTCTGTCCTGTGTCACGGGTGTCAGCACACGTATGTGCCGGAGCTGCTCTGCCCTGCCGCACAGCCTGGTGCGATAGGAGAAGTCCCAGGGACTTGCAATGTGTAATGTGGGGTGTAGTTGGACTCTAGGTGGGATTTGTAGATGGACACAGGATATCTGGAGCTCCTCAGTTATCCTGCAACTGTTTGACTCTTGTCCTAATTTTTTCCTCAGGTTGAGATGGATTAAATCTGTGCCAGAGGGCCCCATCCCGGGTGAGGGGATTGCCCCGAGCAGGTGAGGCCCCGTGTGTCTCTGCAGCAGAAGTGTGTATGGTGACTGTGTTACAGCACTGTTCTTTGTCTTTCTTTTTAGGAAATCAATCTGGATACCAGCAGCCAAGGTGAGCAGCGGAGAGAAGTGGTTGTTATTGCTCAGCTCTCAAGCACAACAATTTTTCAGAAGATTCATCGTGTCGCAAGAGAGATCTGCCCAGTGTCAAGGATGATGTTTGAGATTGAGGCTTCAGGTGATTCAGGATTGTGACTGGGAGAGGGAGGGTGATCAGGTATCCAGTTAGGAGTTCTTGGGAGGGGGTTTGCAGGCAGCAGGGTGAGAAAGGGTGTTTATTTGTTTATTTGAGGGCCCTCCCACACAAGGCTGTTCAGAAGCCTAGCAGAGGCATTCCCATACAGCACACAAGATCAGCCACTGCACTCACAGCAATGCCATTTAACTTTGCCTTTCTCTTACCCAGCTGCCACCCCTAATGAAGGCCACAGCCTTGGAATCAGGATGAAGCTGGAGCCTGAGGCAGCCAGGCATACTCAGGAAAAAGCAAGTAGCTGCCTTGGTGGGATTTGGCCCACATAACTCTGGACTCACACTTTGGTTTTGGTTTTCTTTATTGTAGCTGACACCTGAGAGACACCAGCCCAGTGCCAGCAGGACCTTCCCAGGTGACGAGGTGGCCTTTCTATGCACCTGACACAGACTGACATCCCCTGATGTCTGAGAGATAAGTAGAGGGCTGTGACCCACAGAGGGGATGAAGGCATGGTGCTGGTTTGGGAACTACTGGGAGGGGTTTTTGAGTCCAATTTGGAGGTAGGGGGTGTTCATGAAGTGGCCCCTTAGGCCCCATAACAGCCACGTCTCACTTTTGATCACAGTGCTGAGGTGTGCAGGGCAGAGCAGTCCCGGTGTGTCTCGTGTCCTTTGTCTGTTGTGCATTATGTGTTGTTTGTGTATCCCATGTCTTTTACCTTAGGGGGGCCTGTCAGAAACCTTGGCATCATTGTTAGCATCTGTGATCTCTGCATTCCTTGGCCTGGCACCCAGGCCATAGAACTTTTGACTGGGGAGCTCAGACAGGCATCAGACTCTCTTCTCTCTTTGGAAGCATCCAGTCAGGTGTCTTGTCAGGTCTTGTTCTGAGCTGTCTGGACAGCTATGCCCCACCTGGATCCATTATGGTGGATTAGGACTTGTAAGAATGTGAGGGCAGGCAGAGGATTCTGACCATAGGATTCCTAGGCATCGATCTTTGCTGTTCTTGGAATAAATCATTCAGTTAGCATCTTCTTCCTCCAGGGTTCTCTGAGCCTCATCAGCTGACCGTCAGTTTGAACTCAGTCATCTCTCTTAGCATTCTCTCAGTCCTTGCAGCCATTTTCCTTGCCAAGAGATTTCTGTTCCTGTTGTGTCCCCGTTGTCTGTCCTGTCCTGTCCTGTCTGTCCTGTGTCACGGGTGTCAGCACACGTATGTGCCGGAGCTGCTCTGCCCTGCCGCACAGCCTGGTGCGATAGGAGAAGTCCCAGGGACTTGCAATGTGTAATGTGGGGTGTAGTTGGACTCTAGGTGGGATTTGTAGATGGACACAGGATATCTGGAGCTCCTCAGTTATCCTGCAACTGTTTGACTCTTGTCCTAATTTTTTCCTCAGGTTGAGATGGATTAAATCTGTGCCAGAGGGCCCCATCCCGGGTGAGGGGATTGCCCCGAGCAGGTGAGGCCCCGTGTGTCTCTGCAGCAGAAGTGTGTATGGTGACTGTGTTACAGCACTGTTCTTTGTCTTTCTTTTTAGGAAATCAATCTGGATACCAGCAGCCAAGGTGAGCAGCGGAGAGAAGTGGTTGTTATTGCTCAGCTCTCAAGCACAACAATTTTTCAGAAGATTCATCGTGTCGCAAGAGAGATCTGCCCAGTGTCAAGGATGATGTTTGAGATTGAGGCTTCAGGTGATTCAGGATTGTGACTGGGAGAGGGAGGGTGATCAGGTATCCAGTTAGGAGTTCTTGGGAGGGGGTTTGCAGGCAGCAGGGTGAGAAAGGGTGTTTATTTGTTTATTTGAGGGCCCTCCCACACAAGGCTGTTCAGAAGCCTAGCAGAGGCATTCCCATGTCTTGCAGCACACAAGGTCATCCACTGCACTCACAGCAATGCCATTTAACTTTGCCTTTCTCTTACCCAGGTACCAACCCTAATGAAGGCCACAGCCTTGGAATCAGGATGAAGCTGGAGCCTGAGGGAGCCAGGCACGCTCAGGAAAGGGCAAGTAGCTGACTTGCAGGGATTTGGCCCACATAACTCTGGACTCACACTTTGGTTTTGGTTTTCTTTATTGTAGCTGACCAAGAGGCTCATAGGCGCTCACGAGGCCCTCCGAGGCAGACGCATTTCAGGTGCAAAGTGGTTCCACATCGCCGATCATCCAAAAGATAAGTTGAGGGCCCCGGCCTGGAGATGAGAGAATAGTGGGTTGGGAGTTCTTGGGGCAGATTTAGAAATTAGCAAAGGGAAAAGCATTCTTCTCCAAGTGCCTCTTAGGACAGCTAAAGGGAGAGGCTCTACTTTTGATGGCAGCTTTCAGGTGGGCAGTGCAGAACAGCTCCGGTGTGTGCCGTCTTCCCTAGTGTGTCTTTGGGGTGCCTTTTGCCCTCTTCCCTCGAGACCCTCACCACAAGCATGATGTGTCGTGTTTCATGTCCCCCTGTTTGTCACGTTCTGTGTCACGGGTGTCTGCAGGTATTTTTGCCGGAGCTGTTCTGCCCTGCTGCATGGCGTGCTTCAGTAGGACAAACCATGGGGAGTTGGAATTTGTGGCGTGGGCTGTACTTGGGCTCTAGCTGCTCTTCCTAGATTGACATAAGGTGTTCGCAGCTTTTGAGTTATCCTGGTGTTGTTTGACATATGTTCTAACTTTCTTTCAGGTGCAGATGCATTCCATGTGTGGCAGAGGGTCAGGGTTAGGAGGTGCCGGGCCTTCTTAGGAGCACTGTGAGTAGCAGAGTGGTGGGGTTTTGACCGATGCGGTGCCAAGGTCAGGCACTGATGTTTGGTTCTCTTTAATCCAGCTGTCTGAGAGACCCCAGCCCGGTGCCAGCAGGACCTTCCCAGGTGACGAGGTGGCCTTTCTTTGCACCTGACACAGACTGGCATCCCCTGATGTCTGAGAGATAAGTAGAGGGCTGTGACCCACAGAGGAGATGAACGTGGGGTGCTGGGTCAGGACTCCCTGAGGTGGGGGTCTGAGTTGGCTCTGGCAATGAGGGTAGCCAAGATGTGGCCCTTAGGCCCCATAAAAGCAACATCTCCCTTTTGATCACAGTGCTGAGGTGCGCAGCAGGGCAGAGCAGTCCCGGTGTGTCTCGTGTCACTTGTCTTTTGTGTATTGTGTGTTGTCTGGATATCTCATGTCTCTTATCTTAGCCCTGTGAGGAGCCTCTCAGAAACCTTTCCTAGCATCCGTGATCTCAGTGTTCCTCGCCCTGGCACCCGTGCCATAGAACTTTTGACTGGGGAGCTCACACAGGCATCAGAAATGCATCTCTCTTTAGAAGCGTCCAGTCAGATGTCTTGTCATGTCTTGTTCTGAGCTGTACGGACAGCCATGCTGTGCAATGATCCATTATAGCAGACTAGGACTTGTAAGGATGTGAGGTTAGGGAGAGGATTCTGACTGTAGGATTCCCGAGCCACCATCTTTGCAGTTTTTGGAATAAATCATTCCGTTTGCATCTTCTTCCTCCAGGGTTCTCTGAGCCTCATCAGCTGACCGTCAGCTTCAACTCTTCTTCTTTTGCGTTCTCTCAGTCCTTGCAGCCATTTTCCTTGCTAAGAGATTTCTGTTCCTGTTGTGTCCCCAGTGTTTGTCCTGTCCTGTCCTGTCCTGTCTGTCCTGTGTCACGGGTGTCAGCACACGTATGTGCCGGAGCTGCTCTGCCCTGCCACACAGCCTGGTGCGGTAGGAGAAGTCCCAGGGACTTGGAATGTGTAATGTGGGGTGTAGTTGGACTCTAGGTGGGATTTGTAGATGGACACAGGATATCTGGAGCTCCTCAGTTATCCTGCAACTGTTTGACTCTTGTCCTAATTTTTTCTTCAGATTGAGATGGATTAAATCTGTGCCAGAGGGCCCCGTCCCGGGTGAGGGGATTGCCCCGAGCAGGTGAGGCCCCATTTGTCTCTGCAGCAGAAGTGTGTATGGTGACTGTGTTACAGCACTGTTCTTTGTCTTTCTTTTTAGGACGTCAGTCAAGGTGAGCAGTGGAGAGAAGTGGTTGTTATTGCTCAGCTCTCAAGCACAACAATTTTTCAGTAGATTCATCGTGTTGCAAGAGAGATCTTCCCAGTGTCAAGGATGATGTTTGAGATTGAGGCTTCAGGTGAGTTGAGGATTGTGACTGGGAGAGGGAGGGTGATCAGGTATCCAGTTAGGAGTTCTTGGGAGGGGGTTTGCAGGCAGCAGGGTGAGAAAGGGTGTTTATTTGTTTATTTGAGCGCCCCCCCCCACAAGGCTGTTCAGAAGCCTAGCAGAGGCATTCCCATGCCTTGCAGCACACAAGGTCATCCACTGCACTCACAGCAATGCCATTTAACTTTGCCTTTCTCTTACCCAGGTGCCACCCCTAATGAAGGCCACAGCCTTGGAATCAGGATGAAGCTGGAGCCTGAGGGAGCCAGGCACGCTCAGGAAAGGGCAAGTAGCTGCCTTGGTGGGATTTGGCCCACGTAACTCTGGACTCACACTTTGGTTTTGGTTTTCTTTATTGCAGCTGACCGAGAGGCTCATAGGCCATCCCAGAGCCCTCCGAGGCAGACTCATTTCAGGTGCAGCGTGGATTCCCATCACCGATCATCCAAAAGATAAGTTGAGGGCCACGGCCTGGAGATGAGAGAATAGTGGGTTGGGAGTTCTTGGGGCAGATTTAGAAATTAGCAAAGGGAAAAGCATTCTTCTCCAAAGGCCTCTTAGGACAGCTAAAGGGAGAGGCTCTACTTTTGATGGCAGCTTTCAGGCAGGCAGTGCAGAACAGCTCCGGTGTTTGTCGTGTTGTCCGGTGTGCTGTGTTCCCTAGTGTGTCTTTGGGGTCCCTTTTGCCTTTTCCCCTCAAACCCCTCAGCACAAGCATGATGTGTCGTGTTTCATGTCCCCCTGTTTGTCACGTTCTGTTTCACGGGTGTGTGCACACATTTGTGCCGGAGCTGTTCTGCCCTGCCGCATGGCCTGCTGCAGTAGGACAAGCCTGGGGAGTTGGAATTTGTAATGTGGTCTGTACTTGGGCTCTAGATGCTGTTCCTAGATTCACATAAGGTGTTTGCAGCTTGTGATTTACCCTGGTGGTGTTTGACATATGTTCTAACTTTCTTTCAGGTGCAGATGCATTCCAGGTGTGGCAGAGGGTCAGGGTTAGGAGGTGCCGGGCCTTCTTAGGAGCGTGGTGAGTAGCAGAGTGGTGGGGTTTTGGCCGATGCGGTGCCAAGGTCAGGCATTGATGTTTGGTTCTCTTTAATCTAGCTGTCTGAGAGACCCCAGCCCCGGTGCCAGTAGGACCTTCCCAGCTGACGAGGTGGCCTTTCTTTGCACCTGACAGGGACCAGCATCTCCAGATGTCTGAGAGATAAGAGGGCTGTGACCCACAGAGGGGATGAAGGCATGGTGCTGGTTTGGGAATTACTGGGAGGGGTTTTTGAGTCCAATTTGGAGTTGGGGGGTGTCCATGAAGTGGCCCCTTAGGCCCCATAAAAGCCACGTCTCACTTTTGATCCCAGTGCTGAGGTGTGCAGGGCAGAGCAGTCCCGGTGTGTCTCATGTCACTTGTCTATTGTGCATTGTGTGTTGTTTGTGTATCCTGTTTCTTTTACGTTAGCCTTTGGGGGGCCTGTCAGACACCCAGGCATCATTGTTGGCATCTGTGATCTCTGCATTCCTAGGCCTGGCACCCAGGCCATAGATGCGATTCTGACACCTGTCTGAGCTCTCCAGTCAGAAGTTCTCTCTTTGGAAGCATCCAGTCAGATGTCTTGTCAGGTCTTGTTCTGAGCTGTAGGGACAGCCATGCCCCACCTGGATCCATTTTGGTGGATTAGGACTTGAAAGAATGTGAGGGCAGGCAGAGGCTTCTGACCATAGGATTCCTGGGCATCGATCTTTGCTGTTCTTGGAATAAATCCTTCAGTTAGCATCTTCTTCCTTCAGGGTTCTCTGAGCCTCATCATCTGACTGTCAGTTTGAACTCAGTCATCTCCTTTTGCATTCTCTCAGTCCTTGCAGCCATTTTCCTTGCCAAGAGATTTTTGTTCCTGTTGTGTCCCTGTTGTCTGTCCTGTCCTGTCCTGTCTGTCCTGTGTCACGGGTGTCAGCACACGTATGTGCCGGAGCTGCTCTGCCCTGCCGCATAGCCAGCTGCAATAGGAGAGGGCCCGGGGACCTGGAATGTGTAATGTGGTGTGTAGTTGGACTCTAGATGGGATTTGTAGATGGACACAGGATATATGGAGCCCCTCAGTTATCCTGCAACAGTTTGACTCTTGTCCTATTTTTTTTTTTCAGATTGAGATGGATTAAATCTGTGCCAGAGGGCCCCATCCCGTTGAGGGGGTTGCCCCGAGCAGGTGAGGCCCCATTTGTCTCTGCAGCAGAAGTGTGTATGGTGACTGTGTTACAGCACTGTTCTTTGTCTTTCTTTTAGGAAGTCAATCTGGATACCAGCAGCCAAGGTGAGCAGCGGAGAGAAGTGGTTGTTATTGCTCAGCTCTCAAGCACAACAATTTTTCAGCAGATTCATTGTGTCCCAAGAGGGATCTTCCCAGTGTCAAGGATGATGTTTGAGATTGAGGCTTCAGGTGAGTTGGGGATTGTGACTGGGAGAGGGAGGGTGAGCAGGTATCCAGTTAGGAGTTATTGGCGGGGGGTTTGCAGGCAGCAGGGTGAGTAAGGGTGTTTATTTGAGGGCCCCCCCACACAAGGCTGTTCAGAAGCCTAGCAGAGGCATTGCCATGTCTTAGAGCACACAAGGTCATCCAGTGCACTCACAGGAATGCCATTTAACTTTGCCTTACTCTAACCCAGGTGCCACCCCTAATGAAGGCCACAGCCTTGGAATCAGGATGAAGCTGGAGCCTGAGGGAGCCAGGCACGCTCAGGAAAGGGCAAGTAGCTGACTTGCAGGGATTTGGCCCACATAACTCTGGACTCATACTTTGGGTTTGGTTTTCTTTATTGCAGCTGACCGAGAGGCTCACAGGCCATCACGAGGCCCTCCAAGGCAGACTCATTTCAGGTGCAGCGTGGATTCTCATGACTGATCATCCAAAAGATAAGTCGGGGGCCACGGCCTGGAGATGGCGGAGTAGCAGGTTGGGAATCCCTGGGACAGATTTACAAATGAGCAGAGGGGAAAGCAATCTCTTCTGCAAGGGCCTCTTAGGACAGCTGAAGGGAGAGAGGCTCTGCTTTTGATGGCAGCTTTCAGGCGGGCAGTGCAGAACAGCTCCGGTGTGTGTCGTGTTCCCTGGTGTGTCTTTGGGATCCCTTTTGCCTTTTCCCCTCGAGGCCCTCACCACAAGCATGATGTGTCGTGTTTCATGTCCCCCTGTTTGTCACGTTCTGTGTCACGGGTGTCTGCAGGTATTTTTGCCGGAGCTGTTCTGCCCTGCCGCATGGCGTGCTTCAGTAGGACAAACCATGGGGAGTTGGAATTTGTGGCGTGGGCTGTACTTGGGCTCTAGATGCTGTTCCTAGATTGACATAGGGCGTTTGAAGCTTGTGAGTTATTGTGGAGGTGTTTGACATATGTTCTAACTTTCTTTCAGGTGTGCATGCAGAGGGTCAGGGTTAGGAGGTGCCGGGCCTTCTTAGGAGCACTGTGAGTAGCAGAGTGGTGGGGTTTTGACCGATGCGGTGCCAAGGTCAGGCACTGATGTTTGGTTCTCTTTAATCCAGCTGTCTGAGAGACCCCAGCCCGGTGCCAGCAGGACCTTCCCAGGTGACGAGGTGGCCTTCCTTCACACCTGACAGGGACCAGCATCCCCAGATGTCTGAGAGATAAGTAGAGGGCTGTGACCCACAGAGGAGATGAACGTGGGGTGCTTGGTCAGGACTCCCTGAGTTGGGGGTCTGAGTTGGCTCTGGCAATGAGGGTAGCCAAGATGTTGCCCCTTAGGCCCTATAAAAGCAAAGTCTCCCTTTTGATCACAGTGCTGAGGTGCGCAGCAGGGCAGAGCAGTCCCGGTGTGTCTCGTGTCACTTGTCTTTTGTGTATTGTGTGTTGTCTGGATATCTCATGTCTCTTATCTTAGCCCTGTGAGGGGCCTCTCAGAAACCTTTCCTAGTATCCGTGATCTCAGTGTTCCTCGCCCTGGCACCCGTGCCATAGAACTTTTGACTGGGGAGCTCACACAGGCATCAGAAATGCATCTCTCTTTAGAAGCATCCAGTCAGATGTCTTGTCAGGTCTTGTTCTGAGCTGTACGGACAGCCATGCTGTGCAATGATCCATTATAGCAGACTGGGACTTGTAAGGATGTGATGTTAGGGAGAGGGTTCTGACTGTAGGATTCTCGAGCATCCATCTTTGCAGTTTTTGGAATAAATCATTCCGTTTGCATCTTCTTCCTCCAGGGTTCTCTGAGCCTCATCAGCTCGCCGTCATCTTCAACTCTTCTTCTTTTGCGTTCTCTCAGTCCTTGCAGCCATTTTCCTTGCTAAGAGATTTCTATTCCTGTTGTGTCCCCGGTGTTTGTCATGTCTTGTGTGTCCTGTGTCACGGGTGTCTGCACGCATTTGGGACGGGGCTGCTCTGCCCTGCCGCATAGCCAGCTGCAATAGGAGAGGGCCCGGGGACCTGGAATGTGTAATGTGGGGTGTAGTTGGACTCTAGATGGGTTTTGTAGATGGACTCATCATATCTGGAGCTCATCAGTTATCCTGCAACAGTTTGACTCTTGTCCTAACTTTCTTTTCAGATTGAGATGGATTAAATCTGTGCCAGAGGGCCCCATCCCAGGTGAGGGGATTGCCCCGAGCAGGTGAGGCCCCATTTGTCTCTGCAGCAGAAGTGTGTATGGTGACTGTGTTACAGCACTGTTCTTTGTCTTTCTTTTAGGAAGTCAATCTGGATACCAGCAGCCAAGGTGAGCAGCGGAGAGAAGTGGTTGTTATTGCTCAGCTCTCAAGCACAACAATTTTTCAGCAGATTCATTGTGTCCCAAGAGGGATCTTCCCAGTGTCAAGGATGATGTTTGAGATTGAGGCTTCAGGTGATTCAGGATTGTGACTGGGAGAGGGAGGGTGAGCAGGTATCCAGTTAGGAGTTCTTGCGAGGGGGTTTGCAGGCAGCAGGGTGAGAAAGGGTGTTTATTTGTTTATTTGAGGGCCCTCCCACACAAGGCTGTTCAGAAGCCTAGCAGAGGCATTCCCATACAGCACACAAGATCAGCCACTGCACTCACAGCAATGCCATTTAACTTTGCCTTTCTCTTACCCAGCTGCCACCCCTAATGAAGGCCACAGCCTTGGAATCAGGATGAAGCTGGAGCCTGAGGCAGCCAGGCATACTCAGGAAAAAGCAAGTAGCTGCCTTGGTGGGATTTGGCCCACATAACTCTGGACTCACACTTTGGTTTTGGTTTTCTTTATTGTAGCTGACACCTGAGAGACACCAGCCCAGTGCCAGCAGGACCTTCCCAGGTGACGAGGTGGCCTTTCTATGCACCTGACACAGACTGACATCCCCTGATGTCTGAGAGATAAGTAGAGGGCTGTGACCCACAGAGGGGATGAAGGCATGGTGCTGGTTTGGGAACTACTGGGAGGGGTTTTTGAGTCCAATTTGGAGGTAGGGGGTGTTCATGAAGTGGCCCCTTAGGCCCCATAACAGCCACGTCTCACTTTTGATCACAGTGCTGAGGTGTGCAGGGCAGAGCAGTCCCGGTGTGTCTCGTGTCCTTTGTCTGTTGTGCATTATGTGTTGTTTGTGTATCCCATGTCTTTTACCTTAGGGGGGCCTGTCAGAAACCTTGGCATCATTGTTAGCATCTGTGATCTCTGCATTCCTTGGCCTGGCACCCAGGCCATAGAACTTTTGACTGGGGAGCTCAGACAGGCATCAGACTCTCTTCTCTCTTTGGAAGCATCCAGTCAGGTGTCTTGTCAGGTCTTGTTCTGAGCTGTCTGGACAGCTATGCCCCACCTGGATCCATTATGGTGGATTAGGACTTGTAAGAATGTGAGGGCAGGCAGAGGATTCTGACCATAGGATTCCTAGGCATCGATCTTTGCTGTTCTTGGAATAAATCATTCAGTTAGCATCTTCTTCCTCCAGGGTTCTCTGAGCCTCATCAGCTGACCGTCAGTTTGAACTCAGTCATCTCTCTTAGCATTCTCTCAGTCCTTGCAGCCATTTTCCTTGCCAAGAGATTTCTGTTCCTGTTGTGTCCCCGTTGTCTGTCCTGTCCTGTCCTGTCTGTCCTGTGTCACGGGTGTCAGCACACGTATGTGCCGGAGCTGCTCTGCCCTGCCGCACAGCCTGGTGCGATAGGAGAAGTCCCAGGGACTTGCAATGTGTAATGTGGGGTGTAGTTGGACTCTAGGTGGGATTTGTAGATGGACACAGGATATCTGGAGCTCCTCAGTTATCCTGCAACTGTTTGACTCTTGTCCTAATTTTTTCCTCAGGTTGAGATGGATTAAATCTGTGCCAGAGGGCCCCATCCCGGGTGAGGGGATTGCCCCGAGCAGGTGAGGCCCCGTGTGTCTCTGCAGCAGAAGTGTGTATGGTGACTGTGTTACAGCACTGTTCTTTGTCTTTCTTTTTAGGAAATCAATCTGGATACCAGCAGCCAAGGTGAGCAGCGGAGAGAAGTGGTTGTTATTGCTCAGCTCTCAAGCACAACAATTTTTCAGAAGATTCATCGTGTCGCAAGAGAGATCTGCCCAGTGTCAAGGATGATGTTTGAGATTGAGGCTTCAGGTGATTCAGGATTGTGACTGGGAGAGGGAGGGTGATCAGGTATCCAGTTAGGAGTTCTTGGGAGGGGGTTTGCAGGCAGCAGGGTGAGAAAGGGTGTTTATTTGTTTATTTGAGGGCCCTCCCACACAAGGCTGTTCAGAAGCCTAGCAGAGGCATTCCCATGTCTTGCAGCACACAAGGTCATCCACTGCACTCACAGCAATGCCATTTAACTTTGCCTTTCTCTTACCCAGGTACCAACCCTAATGAAGGCCACAGCCTTGGAATCAGGATGAAGCTGGAGCCTGAGGGAGCCAGGCACGCTCAGGAAAGGGCAAGTAGCTGACTTGCAGGGATTTGGCCCACATAACTCTGGACTCACACTTTGGTTTTGGTTTTCTTTATTGTAGCTGACCAAGAGGCTCATAGGCGCTCACGAGGCCCTCCGAGGCAGACGCATTTCAGGTGCAAAGTGGTTCCACATCGCCGATCATCCAAAAGATAAGTTGAGGGCCCCGGCCTGGAGATGAGAGAATAGTGGGTTGGGAGTTCTTGGGGCAGATTTAGAAATTAGCAAAGGGAAAAGCATTCTTCTCCAAGTGCCTCTTAGGACAGCTAAAGGGAGAGGCTCTACTTTTGATGGCAGCTTTCAGGTGGGCAGTGCAGAACAGCTCCGGTGTGTGCCGTCTTCCCTAGTGTGTCTTTGGGGTGCCTTTTGCCCTCTTCCCTCGAGACCCTCACCACAAGCATGATGTGTCGTGTTTCATGTCCCCCTGTTTGTCACGTTCTGTGTCACGGGTGTCTGCAGGTATTTTTGCCGGAGCTGTTCTGCCCTGCTGCATGGCGTGCTTCAGTAGGACAAACCATGGGGAGTTGGAATTTGTGGCGTGGGCTGTACTTGGGCTCTAGCTGCTCTTCCTAGATTGACATAAGGTGTTCGCAGCTTTTGAGTTATCCTGGTGTTGTTTGACATATGTTCTAACTTTCTTTCAGGTGCAGATGCATTCCATGTGTGGCAGAGGGTCAGGGTTAGGAGGTGCCGGGCCTTCTTAGGAGCACTGTGAGTAGCAGAGTGGTGGGGTTTTGACCGATGCGGTGCCAAGGTCAGGCACTGATGTTTGGTTCTCTTTAATCCAGCTGTCTGAGAGACCCCAGCCCGGTGCCAGCAGGACCTTCCCAGGTGACGAGGTGGCCTTTCTTTGCACCTGACACAGACTGGCATCCCCTGATGTCTGAGAGATAAGTAGAGGGCTGTGACCCACAGAGGAGATGAACGTGGGGTGCTGGGTCAGGACTCCCTGAGGTGGGGGTCTGAGTTGGCTCTGGCAATGAGGGTAGCCAAGATGTGGCCCTTAGGCCCCATAAAAGCAACATCTCCCTTTTGATCACAGTGCTGAGGTGCGCAGCAGGGCAGAGCAGTCCCGGTGTGTCTCGTGTCACTTGTCTTTTGTGTATTGTGTGTTGTCTGGATATCTCATGTCTCTTATCTTAGCCCTGTGAGGAGCCTCTCAGAAACCTTTCCTAGCATCCGTGATCTCAGTGTTCCTCGCCCTGGCACCCGTGCCATAGAACTTTTGACTGGGGAGCTCACACAGGCATCAGAAATGCATCTCTCTTTAGAAGCGTCCAGTCAGATGTCTTGTCATGTCTTGTTCTGAGCTGTACGGACAGCCATGCTGTGCAATGATCCATTATAGCAGACTAGGACTTGTAAGGATGTGAGGTTAGGGAGAGGATTCTGACTGTAGGATTCCCGAGCCACCATCTTTGCAGTTTTTGGAATAAATCATTCCGTTTGCATCTTCTTCCTCCAGGGTTCTCTGAGCCTCATCAGCTGACCGTCAGCTTCAACTCTTCTTCTTTTGCGTTCTCTCAGTCCTTGCAGCCATTTTCCTTGCTAAGAGATTTCTGTTCCTGTTGTGTCCCCAGTGTTTGTCCTGTCCTGTCCTGTCCTGTCTGTCCTGTGTCACGGGTGTCAGCACACGTATGTGCCGGAGCTGCTCTGCCCTGCCACACAGCCTGGTGCGATAGGAGAAGTCCCAGGGACTTGGAATGTGTAATGTGGGGTGTAGTTGGACTCTAGGTGGGATTTGTAGATGGACACAGGATATCTGGAGCTCCTCAGTTATCCTGCAACTGTTTGACTCTTGTCCTAATTTTTTCTTCAGATTGAGATGGATTAAATCTGTGCCAGAGGGCCCCGTCCCGGGTGAGGGGATTGCCCCGAGCAGGTGAGGCCCCATTTGTCTCTGCAGCAGAAGTGTGTATGGTGACTGTGTTACAGCACTGTTCTTTGTCTTTCTTTTTAGGACGTCAGTCAAGGTGAGCAGTGGAGAGAAGTGGTTGTTATTGCTCAGCTCTCAAGCACAACAATTTTTCAGTAGATTCATCGTGTTGCAAGAGAGATCTTCCCAGTGTCAAGGATGATGTTTGAGATTGAGGCTTCAGGTGAGTTGAGGATTGTGACTGGGAGAGGGAGGGTGATCAGGTATCCAGTTAGGAGTTCTTGGGAGGGGGTTTGCAGGCAGCAGGGTGAGAAAGGGTGTTTATTTGTTTATTTGAGCGCCCCCCCCCACAAGGCTGTTCAGAAGCCTAGCAGAGGCATTCCCATGCCTTGCAGCACACAAGGTCATCCACTGCACTCACAGCAATGCCATTTAACTTTGCCTTTCTCTTACCCAGGTGCCACCCCTAATGAAGGCCACAGCCTTGGAATCAGGATGAAGCTGGAGCCTGAGGGAGCCAGGCACGCTCAGGAAAGGGCAAGTAGCTGCCTTGGTGGGATTTGGCCCACGTAACTCTGGACTCACACTTTGGTTTTGGTTTTCTTTATTGCAGCTGACCGAGAGGCTCATAGGCCATCCCAGAGCCCTCCGAGGCAGACTCATTTCAGGTGCAGCGTGGATTCCCATCACCGATCATCCAAAAGATAAGTTGAGGGCCACGGCCTGGAGATGAGAGAATAGTGGGTTGGGAGTTCTTGGGGCAGATTTAGAAATTAGCAAAGGGAAAAGCATTCTTCTCCAAAGGCCTCTTAGGACAGCTAAAGGGAGAGGCTCTACTTTTGATGGCAGCTTTCAGGCAGGCAGTGCAGAACAGCTCCGGTGTTTGTCGTGTTGTCCGGTGTGCTGTGTTCCCTAGTGTGTCTTTGGGGTCCCTTTTGCCTTTTCCCCTCAAACCCCTCAGCACAAGCATGATGTGTCGTGTTTCATGTCCCCCTGTTTGTCACGTTCTGTTTCACGGGTGTGTGCACACATTTGTGCCGGAGCTGTTCTGCCCTGCCGCATGGCCTGCTGCAGTAGGACAAGCCTGGGGAGTTGGAATTTGTAATGTGGTCTGTACTTGGGCTCTAGATGCTGTTCCTAGATTCACATAAGGTGTTTGCAGCTTGTGATTTACCCTGGTGGTGTTTGACATATGTTCTAACTTTCTTTCAGGTGCAGATGCATTCCAGGTGTGGCAGAGGGTCAGGGTTAGGAGGTGCCGGGCCTTCTTAGGAGCGTGGTGAGTAGCAGAGTGGTGGGGTTTTGGCCGATGCGGTGCCAAGGTCAGGCATTGATGTTTGGTTCTCTTTAATCTAGCTGTCTGAGAGACCCCAGCCCCGGTGCCAGTAGGACCTTCCCAGCTGACGAGGTGGCCTTTCTTTGCACCTGACAGGGACCAGCATCTCCAGATGTCTGAGAGATAAGAGGGCTGTGACCCACAGAGGGGATGAAGGCATGGTGCTGGTTTGGGAATTACTGGGAGGGGTTTTTGAGTCCAATTTGGAGTTGGGGGGTGTCCATGAAGTGGCCCCTTAGGCCCCATAAAAGCCACGTCTCACTTTTGATCCCAGTGCTGAGGTGTGCAGGGCAGAGCAGTCCCGGTGTGTCTCATGTCACTTGTCTATTGTGCATTGTGTGTTGTTTGTGTATCCTGTTTCTTTTACGTTAGCCTTTGGGGGGCCTGTCAGACACCCAGGCATCATTGTTGGCATCTGTGATCTCTGCATTCCTAGGCCTGGCACCCAGGCCATAGATGCGATTCTGACACCTGTCTGAGCTCTCCAGTCAGAAGTTCTCTCTTTGGAAGCATCCAGTCAGATGTCTTGTCAGGTCTTGTTCTGAGCTGTAGGGACAGCCATGCCCCACCTGGATCCATTTTGGTGGATTAGGACTTGAAAGAATGTGAGGGCAGGCAGAGGCTTCTGACCATAGGATTCCTGGGCATCGATCTTTGCTGTTCTTGGAATAAATCCTTCAGTTAGCATCTTCTTCCTTCAGGGTTCTCTGAGCCTCATCATCTGACTGTCAGTTTGAACTCAGTCATCTCCTTTTGCATTCTCTCAGTCCTTGCAGCCATTTTCCTTGCCAAGAGATTTTTGTTCCTGTTGTGTCCCTGTTGTCTGTCCTGTCCTGTCCTGTCTGTCCTGTGTCACGGGTGTCAGCACACGTATGTGCCGGAGCTGCTCTGCCCTGCCGCATAGCCAGCTGCAATAGGAGAGGGCCCGGGGACCTGGAATGTGTAATGTGGTGTGTAGTTGGACTCTAGATGGGATTTGTAGATGGACACAGGATATATGGAGCCCCTCAGTTATCCTGCAACAGTTTGACTCTTGTCCTATTTTTTTTTTTCAGATTGAGATGGATTAAATCTGTGCCAGAGGGCCCCATCCCGTTGAGGGGGTTGCCCCGAGCAGGTGAGGCCCCATTTGTCTCTGCAGCAGAAGTGTGTATGGTGACTGTGTTACAGCACTGTTCTTTGTCTTTCTTTTAGGAAGTCAATCTGGATACCAGCAGCCAAGGTGAGCAGCGGAGAGAAGTGGTTGTTATTGCTCAGCTCTCAAGCACAACAATTTTTCAGCAGATTCATTGTGTCCCAAGAGGGATCTTCCCAGTGTCAAGGATGATGTTTGAGATTGAGGCTTCAGGTGAGTTGGGGATTGTGACTGGGAGAGGGAGGGTGAGCAGGTATCCAGTTAGGAGTTATTGGCGGGGGGTTTGCAGGCAGCAGGGTGAGTAAGGGTGTTTATTTGAGGGCCCCCCCACACAAGGCTGTTCAGAAGCCTAGCAGAGGCATTGCCATGTCTTAGAGCACACAAGGTCATCCAGTGCACTCACAGGAATGCCATTTAACTTTGCCTTACTCTAACCCAGGTGCCACCCCTAATGAAGGCCACAGCCTTGGAATCAGGATGAAGCTGGAGCCTGAGGGAGCCAGGCACGCTCAGGAAAGGGCAAGTAGCTGACTTGCAGGGATTTGGCCCACATAACTCTGGACTCATACTTTGGGTTTGGTTTTCTTTATTGCAGCTGACCGAGAGGCTCACAGGCCATCACGAGGCCCTCCAAGGCAGACTCATTTCAGGTGCAGCGTGGATTCTCATGACTGATCATCCAAAAGATAAGTCGGGGGCCACGGCCTGGAGATGGCGGAGTAGCAGGTTGGGAATCCCTGGGACAGATTTACAAATGAGCAGAGGGGAAAGCAATCTCTTCTGCAAGGGCCTCTTAGGACAGCTGAAGGGAGAGAGGCTCTGCTTTTGATGGCAGCTTTCAGGCGGGCAGTGCAGAACAGCTCCGGTGTGTGTCGTGTTCCCTGGTGTGTCTTTGGGATCCCTTTTGCCTTTTCCCCTCGAGGCCCTCACCACAAGCATGATGTGTCGTGTTTCATGTCCCCCTGTTTGTCACGTTCTGTGTCACGGGTGTCTGCAGGTATTTTTGCCGGAGCTGTTCTGCCCTGCCGCATGGCGTGCTTCAGTAGGACAAACCATGGGGAGTTGGAATTTGTGGCGTGGGCTGTACTTGGGCTCTAGATGCTGTTCCTAGATTGACATAGGGCGTTTGAAGCTTGTGAGTTATTGTGGAGGTGTTTGACATATGTTCTAACTTTCTTTCAGGTGTGCATGCAGAGGGTCAGGGTTAGGAGGTGCCGGGCCTTCTTAGGAGCACTGTGAGTAGCAGAGTGGTGGGGTTTTGACCGATGCGGTGCCAAGGTCAGGCACTGATGTTTGGTTCTCTTTAATCCAGCTGTCTGAGAGACCCCAGCCCGGTGCCAGCAGGACCTTCCCAGGTGACGAGGTGGCCTTCCTTCACACCTGACAGGGACCAGCATCCCCAGATGTCTGAGAGATAAGTAGAGGGCTGTGACCCACAGAGGAGATGAACGTGGGGTGCTTGGTCAGGACTCCCTGAGTTGGGGGTCTGAGTTGGCTCTGGCAATGAGGGTAGCCAAGATGTTGCCCCTTAGGCCCTATAAAAGCAAAGTCTCCCTTTTGATCACAGTGCTGAGGTGCGCAGCAGGGCAGAGCAGTCCCGGTGTGTCTCGTGTCACTTGTCTTTTGTGTATTGTGTGTTGTCTGGATATCTCATGTCTCTTATCTTAGCCCTGCGAGGGGCCTCTCAGAAACCTTTCCTAGTATCCGTGATCTCAGTGTTCCTCGCCCTGGCACCCGTGCCATAGAACTTTTGACTGGGGAGCTCACACAGGCATCAGAAATGCATCTCTCTTTAGAAGCATCCAGTCAGATGTCTTGTCAGGTCTTGTTCTGAGCTGTACGGACAGCCATGCTGTGCAATGATCCATTATAGCAGACTGGGACTTGTAAGGATGTGATGTTAGGGAGAGGGTTCTGACTGTAGGATTCTCGAGCATCCATCTTTGCAGTTTTTGGAATAAATCATTCCGTTTGCATCTTCTTCCTCCAGGGTTCTCTGAGCCTCATCAGCTCGCCGTCATCTTCAACTCTTCTTCTTTTGCGTTCTCTCAGTCCTTGCAGCCATTTTCCTTGCTAAGAGATTTCTGTTCCTGTTGTGTCCCCGGTGTTTGTCATGTCTTGTGTGTCCTGTGTCACGGGTGTCTGCACGCATTTGGGACGGGGCTGCTCTGCCCTGCCGCATAGCCAGCTGCAATAGGAGAGGGCCCGGGGACCTGGAATGTGTAATGTGGGGTGTAGTTGGACTCTAGATGGGATTTGTAGATGGACACAGGATATATGGAGCTCATCAGTTATCCTGCAACAGTTTGACTCTTGTCCTAACTTTCTTTTCAGATTGAGATGGATTAAATCTGTGCCAGAGGGCCCCATCCCAGGTGAGGGGATTGCCCCGAGCAGGTGAGGCCCCATTTGTCTCTGCAGCAGAAGTGTGTATGGTGACTGTGTTACAGCACTGTTCTTTGTCTTTCTTTTAGGAAGTCAATCTGGATACCAGCAGCCAAGGTGAGCAGCGGAGAGAAGTGGTTGTTATTGCTCAGCTCTCAAGCACAACAATTTTTCAGCAGATTCATTGTGTCCCAAGAGGGATCTTCCCAGTGTCAAGGATGATGTTTGAGATTGAGGCTTCAGGTGAGTTGGGGATTGTGACTGGGAGAGGGAGGGTGAGCAGGTATCCAGTTAGGAGTTATTGGCGGGGGGTTTGCAGGCAGCAGGGTGAGTAAGGGTGTTTATTTGAGGGCCCCCCCACACAAGGCTGTTCAGAAGCCTAGCAGAGGCATTGCCATGTCTTAGAGCACACAAGGTCATCCAGTGCACTCACAGGAATGCCATTTAACTTTGCCTTTCTCTAACCCAGGTGCCACCCCTAATGAAGGCCACAGCCTTGGAATCAGGATGAAGCTGGAGCCTGAGGGAGCCAGGCACGCTCAGGAAAGGGCAAGTAGCTGACTTGCAGGGATTTGGCCCACATAACTCTGGACTCATACTTTGGGTTTGGTTTTCTTTATTGCAGCTGACCGAGAGGCTCACAGGCCATCACGAGGCCCTCCAAGGCAGACTCATTTCAGGTGCAGCGTGGATTCTCATGACTGATCATCCAAAAGATAAGTCGGGGGCCACGGCCTGGAGATGGCGGAGTAGCAGGTTGGGAATCCCTGGGACAGATTTACAAATGAGCAGAGGGGAAAGCAATCTCTTCTGCAAGGGCCTCTTAGGACAGCTGAAGGGAGAGAGGCTCTGCTTTTGATGGCAGCTTTCAGGCGGGCAGTGCAGAACAGCTCCGGTGTGTGTCGTGTTCCCTGGTGTGTCTTTGGGATCCCTTTTGCCTTTTCCCCTCGAGGCCCTCACCACAAGCATGATGTGTCGTGTTTCATGTCCCCCTGTTTGTCACGTTCTGTGTCACGGGTGTCTGCAGGTATTTTTGCCGGAGCTGTTCTGCCCTGCCGCATGGCGTGCTTCAGTAGGACAAACCATGGGGAGTTGGAATTTGTGGCGTGGGCTGTACTTGGGCTCTAGATGCTGTTCCTAGATTGACATAGGGCGTTTGAAGCTTGTGAGTTATTGTGGAGGTGTTTGACATATGTTCTAACTTTCTTTCAGGTGTGCATGCAGAGGGTCAGGGTTAGGAGGTGCCGGGCCTTCTTAGGAGCACTGTGAGTAGCAGAGTGGTGGGGTTTTGACCGATGCGGTGCCAAGGTCAGGCACTGATGTTTGGTTCTCTTTAATCCAGCTGTCTGAGAGACCCCAGCCCGGTGCCAGCAGGACCTTCCCAGGTGACGAGGTGGCCTTCCTTCACACCTGACAGGGACCAGCATCCCCAGATGTCTGAGAGATAAGTAGAGGGCTGTGACCCACAGAGGAGATGAACGTGGGGTGCTTGGTCAGGACTCCCTGAGTTGGGGGTCTGAGTTGGCTCTGGCAATGAGGGTAGCCAAGATGTTGCCCCTTAGGCCCTATAAAAGCAAAGTCTCCCTTTTGATCACAGTGCTGAGGTGCGCAGCAGGGCAGAGCAGTCCCGGTGTGTCTCGTGTCACTTGTCTTTTGTGTATTGTGTGTTGTCTGGATATCTCATGTCTCTTATCTTAGCCCTGCGAGGGGCCTCTCAGAAACCTTTCCTAGTATCCGTGATCTCAGTGTTCCTCGCCCTGGCACCCGTGCCATAGAACTTTTGACTGGGGAGCTCACACAGGCATCAGAAATGCATCTCTCTTTAGAAGCATCCAGTCAGATGTCTTGTCAGGTCTTGTTCTGAGCTGTACGGACAGCCATGCTGTGCAATGATCCATTATAGCAGACTGGGACTTGTAAGGATGTGATGTTAGGGAGAGGGTTCTGACTGTAGGATTCTCGAGCATCCATCTTTGCAGTTTTTGGAATAAATCATTCCGTTTGCATCTTCTTCCTCCAGGGTTCTCTGAGCCTCATCAGCTCGCCGTCATCTTCAACTCTTCTTCTTTTGCGTTCTCTCAGTCCTTGCAGCCATTTTCCTTGCTAAGAGATTTCTGTTCCTGTTGTGTCCCCGGTGTTTGTCATGTCTTGTGTGTCCTGTGTCACGGGTGTCTGCACGCATTTGGGACGGGGCTGCTCTGCCCTGCCGCATAGCCAGCTGCAATAGGAGAGGGCCCGGGGACCTGGAATGTGTAATGTGGGGTGTAGTTGGACTCTAGATGGGATTTGTAGATGGACACAGGATATATGGAGCTCATCAGTTATCCTGCAACAGTTTGACTCTTGTCCTAACTTTCTTTTCAGATTGAGATGGATTAAATCTGTGCCAGAGGGCCCCATCCCAGGTGAGGGGATTGCCCCGAGCAGGTGAGGCCCCATTTGTCTCTGCAGCAGAAGTGTGTATGGTGACTGTGTTACAGCACTGTTCTTTGTCTTTCTTTTAGGAAGTCAATCTGGATACCAGCAGCCAAGGTGAGCAGCGGAGAGAAGTGGTTGTTATTGCTCAGCTCTCAAGCACAACAATTTTTCAGCAGATTCATTGTGTCCCAAGAGGGATCTTCCCAGTGTCAAGGATGATGTTTGAGATTGAGGCTTCAGGTGAGTTGGGGATTGTGACTGGGAGAGGGAGGGTGAGCAGGTATCCAGTTAGGAGTTATTGGCGGGGGGTTTGCAGGCAGCAGGGTGAGTAAGGGTGTTTATTTGAGGGCCCCCCCACACAAGGCTGTTCAGAAGCCTAGCAGAGGCATTGCCATGTCTTAGAGCACACAAGGTCATCCAGTGCACTCACAGGAATGCCATTTAACTTTGCCTTTCTCTAACCCAGGTGCCACCCCTAATGAAGGCCACAGCCTTGGAATCAGGATGAAGCTGGAGCCTGAGGGAGCCAGGCACGCTCAGGAAAGGGCAAGTAGCTGACTTGCAGGGATTTGGCCCACATAACTCTGGACTCATACTTTGGGTTTGGTTTTCTTTATTGCAGCTGACCGAGAGGCTCACAGGCCATCACGAGGCCCTCCAAGGCAGACTCATTTCAGGTGCAGCGTGGATTCTCATGACTGATCATCCAAAAGATAAGTCGGGGGCCACGGCCTGGAGATGGCGGAGTAGCAGGTTGGGAATCCCTGGGACAGATTTACAAATGAGCAGAGGGGAAAGCAATCTCTTCTGCAAGGGCCTCTTAGGACAGCTGAAGGGAGAGAGGCTCTGCTTTTGATGGCAGCTTTCAGGCGGGCAGTGCAGAACAGCTCCGGTGTGTGTCGTGTTCCCTGGTGTGTCTTTGGGATCCCTTTTGCCTTTTCCCCTCGAGGCCCTCACCACAAGCATGATGTGTCGTGTTTCATGTCCCCCTGTTTGTCACGTTCTGTGTCACGGGTGTCTGCAGGTATTTTTGCCGGAGCTGTTCTGCCCTGCCGCATGGCGTGCTTCAGTAGGACAAACCATGGGGAGTTGGAATTTGTGGCGTGGGCTGTACTTGGGCTCTAGATGCTGTTCCTAGATTGACATAGGGCGTTTGAAGCTTGTGAGTTATTGTGGAGGTGTTTGACATATGTTCTAACTTTCTTTCAGGTGTGCATGCAGAGGGTCAGGGTTAGGAGGTGCCGGGCCTTCTTAGGAGCACTGTGAGTAGCAGAGTGGTGGGGTTTTGACCGATGCGGTGCCAAGGTCAGGCACTGATGTTTGGTTCTCTTTAATCCAGCTGTCTGAGAGACCCCAGCCCGGTGCCAGCAGGACCTTCCCAGGTGACGAGGTGGCCTTCCTTCACACCTGACAGGGACCAGCATCCCCAGATGTCTGAGAGATAAGTAGAGGGCTGTGACCCACAGAGGAGATGAACGTGGGGTGCTTGGTCAGGACTCCCTGAGTTGGGGGTCTGAGTTGGCTCTGGCAATGAGGGTAGCCAAGATGTTGCCCCTTAGGCCCTATAAAAGCAAAGTCTCCCTTTTGATCACAGTGCTGAGGTGCGCAGCAGGGCAGAGCAGTCCCGGTGTGTCTCGTGTCACTTGTCTTTTGTGTATTGTGTGTTGTCTGGATATCTCATGTCTCTTATCTTAGCCCTGCGAGGGGCCTCTCAGAAACCTTTCCTAGTATCCGTGATCTCAGTGTTCCTCGCCCTGGCACCCGTGCCATAGAACTTTTGACTGGGGAGCTCACACAGGCATCAGAAATGCATCTCTCTTTAGAAGCATCCAGTCAGATGTCTTGTCAGGTCTTGTTCTGAGCTGTACGGACAGCCATGCTGTGCAATGATCCATTATAGCAGACTGGGACTTGTAAGGATGTGATGTTAGGGAGAGGGTTCTGACTGTAGGATTCTCGAGCATCCATCTTTGCAGTTTTTGGAATAAATCATTCCGTTTGCATCTTCTTCCTCCAGGGTTCTCTGAGCCTCATCAGCTCGCCGTCATCTTCAACTCTTCTTCTTTTGCGTTCTCTCAGTCCTTGCAGCCATTTTCCTTGCTAAGAGATTTCTATTCCTGTTGTGTCCCCGGTGTTTGTCATGTCTTGTGTGTCCTGTGTCACGGGTGTCTGCACGCATTTGGGACGGGGCTGCTCTGCCCTGCCGCATAGCCAGCTGCAATAGGAGAGGGCCCGGGGACCTGGAATGTGTAATGTGGGGTGTAGTTGGACTCTAGATGGGTTTTGTAGATGGACTCATCATATCTGGAGCTCATCAGTTATCCTGCAACAGTTTGACTCTTGTCCTAACTTTCTTTTCAGATTGAGATGGATTAAATCTGTGCCAGAGGGCCCCATCCCAGGTGAGGGGATTGCCCCGAGCAGGTGAGGCCCCATTTGTCTCTGCAGCAGAAGTGTGTATGGTGACTGTGTTACAGCACTGTTCTTTGTCTTTCTTTTAGGAAGTCAATCTGGATACCAGCAGCCAAGGTGAGCAGCGGAGAGAAGTGGTTGTTATTGCTCAGCTCTCAAGCACAACAATTTTTCAGCAGATTCATTGTGTCCCAAGAGGGATCTTCCCAGTGTCAAGGATGATGTTTGAGATTGAGGCTTCAGGTGAGTTGGGGATTGTGACTGGGAGAGGGAGGGTGAGCAGGTATCCAGTTAGGAGTTATTGGCGGGGGGTTTGCAGGCAGCAGGGTGAGTAAGGGTGTTTATTTGAGGGCCCCCCCACACAAGGCTGTTCAGAAGCCTAGCAGAGGCATTGCCATGTCTTAGAGCACACAAGGTCATCCAGTGCACTCACAGGAATGCCATTTAACTTTGCCTTTCTCTAACCCAGGTGCCACCCCTAATGAAGGCCACAGCCTTGGAATCAGGATGAAGCTGGAGCCTGAGGGAGCCAGGCACGCTCAGGAAAGGGCAAGTAGCTGACTTGCAGGGATTTGGCCCACATAACTCTGGACTCATACTTTGGGTTTGGTTTTCTTTATTGCAGCTGACCGAGAGGCTCACAGGCCATCACGAGGCCCTCCAAGGCAGACTCATTTCAGGTGCAGCGTGGATTCTCATGACTGATCATCCAAAAGATAAGTCGGGGGCCACGGCCTGGAGATGGCGGAGTAGCAGGTTGGGAATCCCTGGGACAGATTTACAAATGAGCAGAGGGGAAAGCAATCTCTTCTGCAAGGGCCTCTTAGGACAGCTGAAGGGAGAGAGGCTCTGCTTTTGATGGCAGCTTTCAGGCGGGCAGTGCAGAACAGCTCTGGTCTCTGTCGTGTTGTCCGGTGTGCCATGTTCCCTAGTGTGTCTTTGGGGTCCCTTTTGCCTTCCCACCTCAATCCCCTCAGCACAAGCATGATGTGTTGTGTTTTATGTCCCCCTGTTTGTCACGTTCTGTGTCACGGGTGTGTGCACACATTTGTGCTGGAGCTGTTCTGCCCTGCCGCATGGCCTGCTGCCGTAGTAAAAATTCCAGAAGTAGAATTCTTGACGCAGAAATATTTAATCAAATATAAAAAAATATGAATAAAAAGATATAAAAATTATGAAAAACTACTCGCATCAGATCTAATATAGAATATAAATTTAGTTTTAAATAGACATTGGTAAAGATAAATGTGTAAGTAAGCAATATACATTAAATATACATTATAAATACAAATATGAATATAAAAATTGAACATTAGGATAAAACCTATTTAAATTTTGTTTAAAATAAAGGTTTGGGGTCTTTTTTAGTCGTATTGTGTTAGAGGCAGGGTTTTTATTTTAAATAATATGAGTGTAGATATTATTGTCATATATTTCTAAATATTGAGATATACAAACAAGATATAAATATATATAAACACAAAATACAAAGAAACACAAATAACAGGAAGAGATGTAATGAAGAATACAAATAACAGTATACATAAGTATACATTTTAAATGTACATGTGAATATGGACCTGAAAAATAGAATTTTAAAAAATATTTAAATACACTTTAGAAAAAAGGGGTTCTTTTTGGCTTTAATTTGGATGGAGGTAAAGGTTTTATTTTAAATAATCCAAGTGTTACAGAAGTAAAAATCGTAACAGAAATATATACTTACTATGTAAAAATATGTACAAAAATACAAAAATACGTTTAAGTTTTAGGGATATATGCAATATGGAATAGAAATGTATTTATAAAAAGAAATGTATAAATGGACAGTGTACATCAATATACATTGTAAATAGAAATGTGAATGTTAATATGAAAAAATATTTAAAAAAAAACTTAAATATTTTTAAAATAAATTGATGTCTTTTTGTGTTTTTTTTTTTTTTTTTTTTTCTTGTGTAGTGTTTTTGTTTTGTCTTTTATCCTATTAGATTAGAGGCAGATGGTTTTTTTTCCCTCTTCCCGGTTGTTTTGGGGCATTTATTTCAGAGCAGTTTTCGGCAGGGGTCGCCCCTGTTCTTTATTGCCGCCTTCGCTTCTGCAGCCCCGAGGCGCGCTGCGCCCCCGGCTGGGGCGGGCGGCAGTGCTGCCGCCTTGTGGGCAGAGCGCGGTACTGCAGCCGTGCACCGAGAGGCCGCCAGCTTGGGAGTGGCGCGTGGCTGATGTCACGGAGTTTTGGTTGACCTTCTCAAGATGGCGGTGAAAAGGGCGGGGAAGTGGAGGACTGGGTGGGTGTAGCTGGACTGCCTGCACGGAATACCGACGTCATTGCGGCCCCGACGGATTTTTTTGTGGCGTTTCATGTGTACTCAAGACATGCTGTGGGCTCAGGGGCGCCGCGGGCAAGCGTATTTTGGCGGGTTTGTTACAGGCATCTGGGTAAATGCCTCGCTGTGCTGGGGTCCTCTCGCGTCCACTTTCCTGCCCTGAGGCAGCCGAGCCGGGCTGAATTGTTCCGAAGAGCCGAGTGTGGCCAGAAACAGCCTACTTGAACCGAAGAGCCGAGCGTGGCCGGAAACAGCCAACTTGAACCGAAGAGCCGAGCGTGGCCGGAAACAGCCAACTTGAACCGAAGAGCCGAGCGTGGCCGGAAACAGCCAACTTGAACCGAAGAGCCGAGCGTGGCCGGAAACAGCCAACTTGAACCGAAGAGCCCAGTGCAGCCGAAAATAGCCGAGTTTACACGAAGAGCCGATGATAGACGACTGGAACCGATAGCAGACTGTAGCCGACTTGAGCCGCATTTAGACAACGTGCCGAATACGACCGAATTTAGCCGAAGAGCTGAACTGAAACGAGTTTAGACCAAGAGCCGAACCAAGCCGCATTCAGCCGAGTTTAAACAGAACTGAATGACGGCGAAGTGCTGTGCCTGCAGTGCGCCGGTGCAGACGGCAGGGGGCGCTGTATAAAGTATAAAATATCAACTATCGATAAGAAGGGATAAAAGCTCTCTGTCAAGTGCAGCAGTAGAAAATTTCAGGCTCCCAGGGAATGAATAGTTTTCTTTAAATCATTTTCGTTTAAGAGTTTTTTTTACTCCCAGGTAGCCTGAAAGTTACTACTGCTGCTTTTTTATTCTAAAGCTAGAAAGGAAAACCAAGATTAGAAATGCAGAGAGAGAAAGAGAGAGAGAAAGAAAGAAAGAAAGAAAGAAAGAAAGACAGACAAAAAAACCCAAAAACTAGAAGGGCAAGGAGAAACCTAGGAAAAAGAAAAACAAAAGAAAAAAAAACCAAAAAAAAAACCCACAGAAAAAAACCTCGGGATGGGCGAGGAAACACCCCCCCCCCCCCCCCCCCCGAAAAATCCAAGATGGGCAAGAAAAATCCCAGAAATACCACAGAAAAAAAACCAGGAAAAAAACAAAATAAAGACAAAACCAAAAATACCCATAAAACAACATCAAGGGCAAGAAAAAAACACAGAAGAAAACCTCAAGATGGGCATGAAGAAGCCCAGAAAAAAAAAAAAAACAAAAAAAAACAGAAAAATATGTAAGAAAGGCAGAGGAAAAAAAAAAACACAGAAAAAAACCAAGAGGGGCAAGAAAAATCCCTGAAAACAGACCAGAGAAAAATCCCAAGATGGGTAAGAAAAAAAATCACAACAAAAAACCAAGATGGGGAAGAAAAAATCCAGAAAAGAAAAACCCAGGAAAAAAAAAAAACAAAAAAACTGAAAAAAAAAACTCAAGGGGGCAAGGAAAAACCAGAAAAAACACCAAGATCGGCAAGAAGAATCCCAGGAAAAAAATGCTGAATGGACCAGAAAAAACCCCGGGAAAACCAGGAAAAAAAAAAACAGGGAAAAAAACAAGAAAAAAAACCCCAAGATGGGCAAGAAAAAACCCAGAAAACACCCACAGAAAACCAAGGAAAAAACCCCAAGATGGGCGAGAAAACTCCCAGGAAAAAAAAACAAGATAGCCCAGAGAAAAACCTTAAAAAACCAAGAAAAAAAAAAAAAAAAAAACAGAAAAAAAAACTGGAAAAAAACCCAAGGATGGGCAAGAGCAATCCAGGAAAAAACTCAGAAAAAATCCCCCAAGATGGGCAAGAAGCAATCTGGAAATAACCCCCCAAGACTGGCAAGAAAAAAAAAACAGAAAAAACGCCAAGATGGGCAAGAAAAAACTGTCGTAAAAGGTGCCGTAAAGCGCGACTGTCGTAAAAGGTGCCGTAAAGCGCGACTGTCGTAAAGAGTGCCGTAAAGCGCGACTGTCGTAAAAGGTGCCGTAAAGCGCGACTGTCGTAAAGACTGCCGTAAAGCGCGACTGCCGTAAAGGGTGCCGTAAAGCAAAGCTGTTGCAAAGACTGCTGTGAAGCGCGACTGTCGCAAAAGGTGCCGTAAAGCGCGACTGTCGCAAAAGGTGCTGTAAAGCGCGACTGTCGCAAAAGGTGCCGTAAAGCGCGACTGCCGTAAAGACTGCCGTAAAGCGCGACTGTCGTAAAAGGCGACGCCGCAGCGCTGTGCCTGCAGTGCGCCTGTGCAGACGGCAGGGAGCGCTGTGCCTGCAGTGCGCCCATGCACACGGCAGGGGGCGCTGTATAAAGTATAAAATATCAACTATCTATAAGAAGGAATAAAAGCTCTATATCAGGGTCAGCAGTAGAAAATTTCAGGCTCCCAGGGAATAACTCGTTTTCTTTAAATCATTTTCGTTTTGGAGTTTTTTTAATCCCAGGTAGCTTGAAAGTTACTACTGCTGCTCTTTTATTCTAAAGCTAGAAAGGAAAACCAAGATTAGAAATGCAGGGAAAGAAAGAAAGAAAAAGAATAAAAGAAAATAAGGAAAGGAAATGAAATGAAAGGAAGAAAGAAGGAAGGACAGGAAGGGAGGAAGGAAGACAGACAAAAAACCCAAAAACGAGGAGGGCAAGGAGAAACCTAGGGGAAAAAAAAACAAAACAAAAAAGAAAACGAAAAAGAAAAAAAAAAAAAAAAAACAACAAAAAACAAACCCACATAAAAAAAAAACTCGAGATGGGTGAGAAACCTCCCCTCCCCGAAAAATCCAAGATGGGCAAGAAAAATCCCAGAAATACCACAGAAAAAAAAAAAAACAGGAAAAAAACAAAATAAAGAAAACAAAAAAAAAAAAAAAAACAAAAAAAAACCAAAAACAAGAACAAGATGGGCAAGAAAAAAACGCAGAAGAAAACCCCAAGATGGGCATGAAAAAGTCCAGAATAAACCCCCAAGATGGGGGAGAAAAATCCCAGGAAAAAAAAAATAAAAAGAAACAGAAAAAACCGTAAGAAAGGCAGAGAAAAAAAAAAAAAAACCCACAAAAGAACCCAAGATGGGCAAGAAAAATCCCTGAAAACAGACCAGAGAAAAACCCCAAAGTGGGCAAGAAATAAAATCAGAACAAAAAACCAAGATGGGGAAGAAAAAATCCAGAAAAGAAAAAAAAAAAGGCCAAGAAAAACCCAGGGAAAAAAAAAAAAACAACAAAAAACAAAAAACACCTGAAAAAAAAAACCCAAAGGGGTGCAAGGAAAAACCAAAAAAAACCCCAACAAGATGGGCAAGAAGAAATGAAGAAAAAACCCCAAGAAATGCCAGAAAAAAATCAAGGAAAAAGGGAGTAAAAGCCCCAAGAAACAAGGCAAGAAAGAGTGGCAATAAAGGCCACAAAAACTCAAGACAAAAAAAACCAAAAACAAGATATGCCAGAAAAAGGTACGAAAATGGTTCTGCCAGGTGCGATCAAGGTGAGCGGGTTCAGTTTCAGGTCCAGGAGATGAGCAAGTGTCAGATTAGTTTGGGGCACTGCTGTGCAATGCAGCCGTGACAGGATTTATGTTTAAATATAGTTTAAATAAATTGGGGATTGTTTGGCTTTTGTTGGGGTATGGGCTGGAGATTTCATAAAAAATATAAAACTAGAAATCCAAATATACCATATATATATGTCGATATCAATAAATATTTAATACATATAAATATAAGTAAAAGAAATCTATTGTGTCAAAAGAAAATATCTATTATTATATAAAAAGGTATTCTCTCCAATATATATAATATCTATAAATATAACAAATGAAAATTACAAATATAGATGTGAATAGAATTATGACAAACAAAATTATTTTTAAACTTTTAAATGTGTTTTAAATAAAGGGGTGTCTTTGCTTTTTATTTCATTAGAGGCAGGGTTTTATTTTAAATAATATAAGTACTATAGAAATGTAAATTGACACACAGAAATATATAATAAATATATAGAGATACAAAAATATAATACCAAACTATGAATAGAAATAGAAATCTATGTAACTAACATGAAGAGATGCAATATATAATATAATTTTTATTATACAGTAATAGAAATTCTAAATATACATGCGACTATAAATATGAAAAATATATGATGGGGCCTCAGATCAGCACCAGGTGTGTGTGAGGATGATGGGGGCTCGGAGCAGCCCAGGTGTGAGCTGTTAGGATGATGGGGGCTCGGAGCAGCCCAGGTGTGAGTGTGAGGATGATGGGGGCTCAGATCAGCACCAGGTGTGAGTGTGAGGATGATGAGGGGCCAGGACGAGGCTGTTTTAGGGGGAGGCTTTGCCTCAGCTCCCTTTTGCATGGAACTGCTGAGTGGAGGGGTTTATGGGCCGCTCCCGGCGCTGTCTCATGGAAGGACTGCGAGAGCTTCCCACAGGGTCGGGGGGACACCTGGATCCGCGCTTGGGTACGTGGAGCATCGCTTAAAGGAGGTGCCGAGGGACAAATCTTTGTGCCGGGGAGCAGCAGCCGAACAGGTGAGCCCGTGTGGGTTTGGAGCGGGGAATTTTCTCCTTCCCCTTTGCAATTTCATCTTGCTAGTCCCTCCCCGGTTCCCCAGGAACAAAAATGGAGCTTATGAAGACAAAAGGAATTAAGGAGAAGGAAGCAGCTCCTCTTCTTTTATTGTCTGCGTTTGACCTGAGGGGATCCCTCTTGACTTGTGGATTTAAGGGTGTTGATTGCAGGAAAAGCTGCCTTTTCCAGGCTGTTAGGGGTATCCCGGGGGTGACAGGGAATCCTTGCGTTCTATTCTAAGGGGAATGGGAAAAGTATTCTTGTGGCATTATGGGTTTGATTTGAAGGCAGCCCACCCCATTTTCATCACCCTCGGGTTTAAATGGAGGGGGCAGCCCTTGTGTCCCTCCTTTTGAAGGGTTTGAATGGAGGTTGAAATCGCCCTTTCCCATCAGTCGAAGGCTTTCATTTGGGGAGCGCCCCTTCTTTTCTGCTCTCCTAGGGGGTGAAATTTTAGGGGAGAACGCATTTCTTTGCCCTTGTTGAAGTGAGGTGCGCCCCGTCTGCGGTTTCGGGGTTGGCTTGCGGGAAGCCGCAGCTCCGGCAGCGTTTGCAGGGCTGCAATGGGGCTGTGCCGCTGCATTGGAGGGCGCTTCTCGTGCCCGCGGCCCGGCCCGGAACGTTCCCGCTCGGGAGCGCTGCTGGCACGGCCCGGGCAGCTGCCGGGGCGCACGGGGGATTCGGCGCGGCCGGGCCGGCCAAGGGCGGCAGGGGCGGAGCCGCGCCGGTGCGAGCCGCGCGGAGCCGAGCGGAGCCGGGCCGGGCCGGCCGAGGGCGGCAGAGGCGGCGCGGGCGCTGCTGCGCCGGCCCGGGCGGTGCCGGCCGCTCCGTCCGCTCCGGGCGCGGGGCTCGGGCGCCGCCGGTAGCCCCGGGCCCGGTGCCGGCCCCGCCGGGCAGGGGCAGCGGGCGGGGCTCCCCGGGGCGGCGCCGGCCCCGCGTGCCGGAGCAGCCGCCGCAGGAGCCGCTTTCCTGCCGGGAGCCGCGCTCCGTCCGGGGCCGGCAGCGAGCGCGGGGTTCGGCCGCACCAGGTTCGGCGGTGCCGTGGCTCGGAGGCGCTTTGGAGGCTGGGTGGCATCGCTGGGTTTGGTTTGCAGCGGGTGTCCGCTAAGGGATACGGTGTTCTTCCTGAGGGGCACGGTTCTCGGTGCCGGTAGGGATGATAATGGTTTGTTTTGGATTGGGTTTTGTAGTCGGATTTTTTTTTTTTTTTTCCCGGGTATTATGTTTAGAAGGGAGCGCAGTGGTTTTTACGGGTCGTAGCGTGAAGCAGCGGTTCGCATTTTAATTCTGTTGCGGTGGCTTTTATTAGCGTGAGTGTGTAGTGTTTGTTTTGGGGGGCTTGAGGTAGCGTCCTGTCGTTCATAGCAGCGGGTTTTTAATCTTTATAATTGCATGTGTGTTTATCGTCTTCCAGGGCTTTTATTTGTTTGGTTTATTTGATTGTAGTGTATGTTTTATGGCTACGGGTAATTTGGGGGACATTGTTTATGGTTACGTTTGTCTTTAGTCTTTGTGTTTGTTTCTAGGTGGTATTTTTATTTTGATAGCTTGAGGCACTATGGGTTTATTCAGTTGGGAATAATTTTTTGGTTGCAGATTTAAGTTGATCTGGTTTTTGGTATTATTCCTGTTGTTGGTTTCTTTATTTTCTTGTTGTTGTTGTTGTTGTCTTTTAATGTATTTGAGTATTGTTTATCAGGGTTTTCTTTGGGAACATGGGTATTTATATGGTGGGTTTTTAAAGTATTTATTTATTTGGGTAGTTAATTTCTTAGTTTTTAGTGGTTGAGATGTTTTTCCATTTTGTTAATTAGTTCAGGTTTTAAAGTTATTTTTACAGAGGATTGTTTATTCCTTGAGTTAGTGTAGAGGTAGAATTTTGTTGGGTTTTTTTTTTTAGTAACGTCATTCAGGGTGAGTGGCACTGGCTTGAGTTTAGTAGATTGGTTTGACTTTTTTTTAGTACTTTTTGTAATTTGCTGTGTGTGTTTCTATAGGATTTTCTTTTATTTTGGTTCCATTTTTCTGTCCTGATGAGAATTGTTATTGAAAAGAGTGTTCTTTGTTTTTTTGCTGACACTTGTTTGGCTGTTGGAGGTATCTTGATGTTTTTGGAAGACATTGGTGGGAATTTGACGCTGTTTGTTTTGTCGTTTCATTTAGGAATTGGATTTTAAATATGCAATTATGACTCTAACTATATTGAAACAAAAGAAATAGATGTGTAGCAATGGGAATGAGCCAATTTTATTTTTATATATTCGGTCAATTTTTAAAATTTAACATGTAACATAAGTCATTATATGTTACAATAAGTTATTCTAATTTTAATAGAGTATTGTGTATGTTTATAGATATATGAATAGAGAATATAAATGTAAATACAACCCAAACAAAAATACAAATATATAAATGTATTGCAACTATATGCAGATATATAAAAAATTAATATTAAATTGTAAATGTAAAATAACATAAATTGATACAATATATAATACAAGTAATACTGCATATTATATTTTATGAAAATATATTTTATTTTATGAAAAATATTCTCGGAAATGGATATAAAATAGATATAAATACGGATGTGATATATCTATCTATCTATATCTATCATTTGTTGTATATTATGATAAATATTAATATAAAGAAATATTTAGGTAGTTTAAAATAATGGATGGTTTTGTTTTTTCTTTGCCAAAGCAGGGGTTTTCGTGTAAAAATTACAAATACAAATAATATAAAGGTAGAAATATAAGTATAGAAATATATCATAAACACATTAAAGATTTATATAAAAATTAGAAATATAAGGAAAAATAAGTTGTAGCAGTAGATATGGTAAATAATTTAAAAAATATTTCCCGTATATTTTTTGAATAAGGTGCATATTATATATAGTTATTAATATAATGCATCAATATAAACGATAAATATATATAAAATATCAACTATCTGTAAGAAGGAATAAAAGCTCTATGTCACGTGCAGCAGTAGAAAATTTCAGGCTCCCAGGGAATAAATAGTTTTCTTTAAATCATTTTCGTTTTGGATTTTTTTTTTTTTTTACTCTCGGGTAGCCTGAAAGTTTCTACTGCTGCTTTTTTATTCTAAAGGTGGAAAGGTAAACCAAGATTAGAAATACAAGAAAGGGGAAGGGAAAGGGGAAGGGAAAGGGAAGGGAAAGGAAAGGAAAGGAAAGGAAAGGAAAGGAAAGGAAAGGAAAGGAAAGGAAAGGAAAGGAAAGGAAAGGAAAGGAAAGGAAAGGAAAGGAAAGGGGAAGGAAAGGAAAGGGGAAGGGAAGGGGAAGGGAAGTGGTGAAAAACAGAGTGAAAAAAGTAAAAAGAGTTGGAGGGAAAAAGAGAGGGCATTGGAGAGGAGCGGTGCTGCCTCAGGTCCTTCCCAGCCCTGGGGCGAAGGACCTGTTTGATGCCCAGGAGGGACTGCAGCTCCCGGTGGCGGGGGACGGAGCGGTGGCTGTCAGCCCGAGACTACAACTCCCGGCAGGCCATGCTGCTGGCGCGGCGTGTGACGCAACGGCTGACGCGGCACATGAGTGGCTGGCGTGCCAGGCGGCCGCGCGGGGCTGTGCGCGCGCAGCTGCCGGCGCCTCTCCCGCGCGGGACAGCGACGCTGGAGGGGCGCAGCCTCCGTCTGGCCGCCCGCCCGGAGCTGAGCAGCGCGGAAGGAGCGTCCGCCCGGTTCCTCGGCCGCACTCAGCGGTGCCGGGGGCGGGGGCGCTGCCGCCCGCCGATGGCGGAGGGCGAGGCGGTGCTTTGCTGCCGCGGGCCGGGAGCTGCAGGAGCCGCCCCGGGCGAGCGGCGCCGGGCGCTGCCGCGGTCCCGGTGGGGCGGCCGCCCTCGGGCTGGCGGAGGCGCCGGAGGAGCCCCCGAGCTGCAGCCGTCTCCCTCGGGCTGCTGCCGGTGCTGCGGGCGGAGGCGGCTCCGCCGCGTGTTGGGCGCTGCGAGCAGGGAGCGCTGCGGTATCGCCGGCATGACGGGGTTGCTGCCTGCGTTAGTGCTCGTGGCTCTTTGTGCCGTGACAGCGGATGGAGCGGCGCTGAGCGGTAAAGCCAGAGATGGCCGGGAGAATGCCCAGCGCAGGGAGCGGGCGGGCTGTATGCTTCGGATGGCACAGGTGCGAGCTGCAAAGTCACCCCCCCTTCCGCCCCTGCCCTCCCGAGCCCCAGGGAAAATGCTTTCCAGCATTGTCGAGCTTCTGAAAGACAAAACTTGTGATCTGACACTTGCATCCAGAAAAGGTTTCTGTCTAGATTAGCAAATGCCTCAATTGTTCTTGGTTACATCCCATGACTGGTTTTAGGCAGCGACTTTATAATGCTTTTAGGATTTTCTTGTACAATGGTGAGAAAATAGGCAGGTCTGATAGTGGTTTCACTTTTTGTTCTACTTCACGTTCCGTAAGATTCTTTTATGCAAGCACTTGTTTTAAAATTCTACTGTAAGCGTTTATGGTTCACTTTTTTTTTCTTTGCAGCACCCGTGACTTTTTTTTCCCTCTAAATCAGGAGTAAATATAGCTGAGTAAAATTACCTTGATTTTCTTCCTTCTTTTTTAACTGAATTGTTTTTATTAAAAATCCTATTTGAATATGTAGAAAAAGTGGGGATGTCTTGTAATATATCGTAGCTTTTCTTGTTTACAGGATACTCAGAAAATATGTCTCCCTTAGAGTCCCACAGAAACGTTCTCAGTGCGATCTCTATCAAGGTATGTATTTACAAGTAAGTGGTCTCTTTAGATATTGGCCTGTGAATTACCTTTTCCTGTAATACAGAGCTTGCGTTCTGTGGGTTATGATAAAGCTGTAAAACATGTCAAAATGGTTTTGCAAGTCTGAATCGTTGAAGGCAGCAAGAAGTGGATTTAGAGCCTGTTCTTGAGCAGACAAAGGGAAAAAGTGTGGCTTTGATGCTGAACTTGTCATTTTTCATTTGACTTGTCTTGCATTATTTAAGAGTAGAGAGAACTAGAAAAAGAGAGAAATCGAATTGGTTCTTGAGCACTCCTCAAATGCTCACCATGATCCAGTGTAGAGCCGAAGGGAAGGGTGATGGAACAGAGCTCTGTGCTTTAGAAGGAAATAAATTTAAAGCTGACCTCCGCACAGAGTCTCACTAACTTCTGTGGTTTTAAAATACAAGATAAGTTTAGGAAGTGTTGGAAGTTAGTGTTTTGGGAAAGAAATGGCAGTTCCACAGAACATTCCATTGAACAGAGGCTCTGGGAACGATTCATGTTGTAAGTGCTGTCACTGCAATCAGTTGGTGGTTCAGCCTTGAAACGTGCACCTGGCCTTCTATAAAGCACTGTTTTGTTTGCCTTTCAGTGCTATGAGTCTTGATCAATTGGAGAAGAGCCCAAGAGAAATTTTTCATCCCTTGATATAAAAGGTAGGAAGTGACTTTTTTGGTTTGGTTCTTTTTCTTTATTATTTTCTGGAAATAAAAGTAATTAAGTATAGGTACTACTGGTTTGTTTCTTCCAGTAGCAGGTGATAATAATAGTAGTAGTACTAGTAAAAATCATAATAGAAATAATAACAATAGTAATGTAATACTACTTAAACTGTCTTTATCCATTGGACTGGCCATTTCAAATCAAAACTTCTAAACACAAATCAAACCATCATCCTTGTAGAATCTTTCACAGCAGCGGGCTAAAGATCCTGGTTTTGTTGACAGCATTTATTGGTTCTGGAAGAACAAGAGGGAAGTACAAGCCTAACTACTTCTAGCTCACAGACCCGTCCAGTGAACCCAGCTTTGTGTTTTGGTGGGCTTGTGATGACTTTGAAATCAATTGCTCATTCCAGTAAAAAAAATTCATGTTTTTTTGAACGTGACAGCAGAAATAACTTTAGGCACCAACTGAATAATAATAGATCACCAGTTTAAGTTAAAAATTCATGCTATACTATCAAAATTTAAAGGTAAATTATTATGTATTAGGTGATGGTATAAAGTGTATGTTCTAATGTGTAATGCAAAGATACATACGTACCTGAAAGTCCTTAGAGGAAACAAATTTTTATGTCTGCTGTTTGATTATTTACCATACGATATTTGGTTTCATTTCCCAGGAATCAGTGAATTTTAACTTTGGAGTCCCCTATGCTAAGGATGCTCAGCTTACAGGTGATGAAATGTTCAGTAATGGTGAGTTTTTCACCTTCTCTTTAATTGCTATGCTGATCTGAATAAGAAAAAAAAAAAACAAAAGCAAGGGAAAAAAAAGGATGGTTTATTATCTTTTACGCTGTTATGTTTGTTTCCTCAGTATTTGCTGCAGCTCTGCTTACCCAAGCTTTGGGTTCCTTCTGTCCCACTGGGAGTTGCCCAATTTGGTTGCATCTGGTGAAATTCACCCTGAGACCTTACAGAACCAGCTCCAACTACATGAGAGCCATTTGCAGTTCTCTCCAGACGCCTGGAGAATGGGCGACGTTTCTGAGGATCCGGCGAGCGTGCTTCTGTCAAAACTCAGTCTGTGAAATTCCTGGGGAAAACCCTTCTGTGTCCTGAAGGGTTCAAACTCTGGTGAGGATCCAGTTATCAGGTGCTCACCTGGATGGTTCCAGCTGCCAAAGGTAACACTTGTACTCTTGCCCTGTAGTTTACATCTATTGTATTTTTGTTATTTTGCAAGATTTTTTGTCTTTGCAAAATACTGTGCATTTCACTCTTTGGAACCTCTCAGATGGTTCTTTGGTGCAGCACCACCCCAGGGGACACTTGGCTGCTGTCCTGAAGGGGTTGGTGGCTAGAATTGTAAATCCTGGAGAGTTTGTGAGTCTTCTGTCCCCAGGGAGGTGTCATGCTTTGTTTACTTTTGTTCTGTTGGTTAGGCGCTGCTTCTCGTTGCAAGTATGAATTTCAAACTGCCCTGTTCTTATTTTAACTGTTTTCCTGGTTCTCTCCGCCCGGCAGGGAAAGACTCTCGTGTCCTTGTCGTCGGGCTCGGTGCTGTCCAAGAAGATACGGGGACTAAAAAAATCATAAGAAGCAAAATACGACTGCAGGGAAAAGAAGCTGGAGAGAACAGAAGGTGATATTGTTATCCTTACCCTGTATTAGAGACATCCGCTGCGCTTTGATGCTGGCAGCTGCCAGGGGCTTGTTAGCTCTTTGTAGGCAGGTGTAGGTGTTCACTTGTAGTTTTTTTCTCTGGACAAGTCAATTCAAACTTTGCTAAGCTTATATTTGCAGATTACTCTCTAGCACAGTCCAGCATGACATTTTTGAATGTTGTAAAAATACCATGTTACTTGGAAATTGCTAATGAAGAGAAGCTTTAGGGGAAGATAAGATTTCAGGGTTGGAAGTTGTGAGAAGAATTTTGTGGGGATGTTAGACTGAAGTAAAGCACACTTGAAGCTGGACTGGCATGCTGGCAGGTCCCCTATTAAACAGTAGTGCTGAGATTAGCCTGGGGGTTGCCCGTTGTTTCTGTAGAAATCAATGTTTCCTGGTCTTCAGAGGGAAGCTGCTTTGAAAAGCTGGAAGGTGCAGCATGCTGACAATCCCCGTGCTTTGGATTAAAAGTAGATTTCAGAAGGGTCCTAAGCTTTTGTCTTTTCCTAGAAGTCGATGTAATCCTATCGAGGAGTTTTTAATTCTGTGTTGCCATGTCATCCATCAGAGCCCTGTTGTACTAATCTTCATACAAGTACAAAACAACAAATCAGACCCTGTCCCAACCACTTAGAGCCCAGAACACGATTTCCTCGGGCTGCCATTTGTGTGCCATCGGTACTCACCGTGGAAGGGAGCTGGGGATTGTTGCAGCTGTTGGGAACGAACTGCTTCTCGTCACACAGAAATGGAATTGGGACGACGCCTCGGCCAGCCCCTCTGTGCCATCGTCTCCTGAATCTGCAGCAGAGCAGTTCCAGTCCATCCGGGCACGTGTAATCCAGTTCCTGATGATCTGAGCACACAGAGCAGCGCTCAGCTGCTGTGGGGGGCTCAGGGAGGGCAGAGTGTGCATTGTCATCTTCCTGAACCTACAGACAAATCAAAGTGAGAAGCCACAGCGTGGAAATCAGTCACATATATGCTAAATAAAACTTGCAGGTTGTTTTTAAGAATTGTTGTTGCTTGTTCTTTGTTGTGCTTCAGTGCTTAGAAAACCTCCCTTTAAAATCAGTTAAATTCATCAGTTGAACCTTTGTTTGCAGACCTTCACTGAGCAGAATTCATTGCTGACTCAGTGCACGCTGTGCCGGCCTCCCGGGAGTGTGAGGAGCTCATGTGTGCTACTTTTTGCTTTAGGACGCTCTAAGGTATTTATTCCTTTTGGGATACATGATGAGAATTCCCAAGAGAGGTAGTTATAAAGTATGACATCGGGAAAAAACCTGTGTGGTTGGAATGTTGTTGCTGTCAAAAGTTAATTTTTTTTTAGCCAGTAGTTAGCTTTTTGCTTTATTTTTGTGGTATCAGTATTTTATTGTTTAAAAAATTGCTTCAAAATAACTTCTGTGGCTGGCCATCAGTACCTTGTTCAGATTTGCCTATTTGCTTGTAGCTAAAATGTTCACGTCTTGTTTATCATTCTATTTAAGAAACTGCTGCCCAGCCAACTAATAACTGAATATCTATCTGTCTGGGACATGGGGAGAGGATTTAGGTAATATCTTTGTTTCCAGAAAAGAGTTGTAGTGTAGTTTCTAAATAGAGGAGAAGAGGGTGAAGACTCTGGGCTCTGATGCCGTTGGGGCACCCCAAGGTCCCCAGGAGAGGGAGCCCCACTGGGGTGCAGGAGCAGATGTGTTCTCATGTAATATAGAATAAATTATAAATATAAATATGAAAATTATAAATATGAAAATATTTTTTAAAATCGTTACATAAAGCAGGCTTTTTTTATTTGTCAATAGGCAGGGTTTTGATTATAAAAATTATAAATACAAATAATATGAAGGTAGAAATGTAAGTATAGGAATATATCATAAATAAATACAGATATATATATATATATATAAAAAGTTTAAAAACAAGAAAAAATTAGTTGTAGCAGTAGATATGATACATAAATAATAATTTAAATCCATTTCTAGAATTTTATGTATATTATATGTAATTAATAATACACTGCATCAAAAGAAACTAACTATAAATGTGCGTATAATTATACTAAGTATAAAAATATTTCAATATCGTTTGAAAGAAGGTGGTTTTTTGTATTTATTTGGCTAGAGATGGGGGTTTTATTTTGAATAAAAGAAATATTATAGAAATATAAATCTAAATATAGAAATATACAGTCAATATAGAAAGATATTTATAAAAACACGAACGAACGACGCCGCCTTCGGCCGAATGCAACGAGCTCAGCCGAACCAAGGCGAGACCGGCCGAACCTGACGGCCTCGAGCGAACCGAGGCCAGGCTTGCGAGGCTGCCTGAACCGAGCCGAGCTCAGCCGAACCGAGCCCGCTGCTCTCGTGCGCGCTAATTAGCGCGAGCGCGGTCACAGCCTAATGAGCTCCTGCGGCACGCCGCGCTCCCGATCGTGTCCGTGCGATGGCCGGGCCGCCCGCGGGACGCGGCAGCAGGAGAGCCCCGAGCCGGGCGAGTTTAACGTGAGGCGCCGCCGCTTGCCCGCTCTCAGGGAGCCGAGCGGAGTCGCGTCGAGCGCACTGAGCGGCTCCGAGTTCGGCCGAAGCGAGGCGAGCCGAGCCGCGCCGAACGTACAGAGCGGCTCCGAGTTCCGCCGAAGCGAGGCGAGCCGAGCCGCGCCGAGTGCGCTGAGCGGCTCCGAGTTCTGCCGAAGCGAGTCGAGCCGCGCCGAGCGCAGAGAGCGGCTCCGAGTTCGGCCGAAGCGCAGAGAGCAGAGCCGCGCTGAAGAGGCGAGTACAGCCGAATGCAGCCGACAATAGCCGAGTTTAGCCGAGCAGCTGTGAGCCTTGAGGTGAGCGTGCATCATTGCCGGTTTGGGATTGAGTGAAATGCACTAAGGAAACCAGCTTTGGGGAGGGAGGCAGGGAAATCCTCTCTTAACGTTTACCAATTCTTCCGTCAAACTCATCACGGCAGCACAGCGTGAAGACTGAAAGTGTAAGAAGATGTGGAGGGAAACAGAGAATCTGACAGGAGCATCGAACGCACAAGTGCACGAATTTTGCTTTTTGCTTGGATGTAAATTCAGAAGTTTTAAGGAATTTGGGAAGAAGAAGGGACATTTCAGAAGAAGAAGTTGTTGTTGTTACAGTCCTGGCAAAATCTTTTGTTCTAGCTAATAAAAGAAGTTAGTTTAAAAAACAAAAAAAAAAAAAAAGTGGTTTTTTTTTCTTCACTGTTATATTCATTGGTGGTATATGGTGTGTTGTTTTATTTCTTGGTGTTATTAACTCTGTGTAAATTGTTTTTTGCGTGAAGCTAACTTTGGATGGGTTGTTTTGTATTTGAGGTAGGATTAATTTCAATAGGTTTCTTTCATAGACTTCTGATAGGTATTACTGGGATTTTGGTTTTGTTTACTGTATGCATAAACATAGAGATTTGGTAGGGCCAGCTGGGCTGCTGGAGTTTTGGGTGTGAATTTATTAGATGGCTTTTGTTAAACACAGAATAATTATAGAAGGTAACAGCAAATTACTCAATTACCCAATTTATCCAGCTAAGTAACCTTACCACAAAGTTTTATATCTTGCCAGTTTTCTGTTCTTCTGCTCCAAGTAGTTGTTGCAAAAAAGAAAGTACTGCTATTTTTCTGAAGAACTTTCTTCTCTAACAAGCCCTTTACTCCCCTTGAATCTGAGTCAGAGCTAAACAGCTGCAGCTGCTCTGAGGGCTTGGTGGGATTAGCTCCCTCCCTTTTCCTGGGTGGCATGGGAACGAGAGGCGGGCACCACCAGGGGTTATTAACCCCAGCCGTGGCTGAGGGGCTTCATACCCTGTCTGGGATGTGTTGGGGTAAGAGCTCTCCTCCCATTTCAGCGAAGAGGCTCTTTCATCTCGTCTCAGCTTGTTTTCAGCAGGTGTTGCTGGCCATCTAAAGCACAGAGGCTTGGAAGATTCTGTGAAGAAAACAGCATAGAACACAGGGAATGTTTAGGTTTGTGATTTTGGGTTTTGTGTTTAGGGGTGGTAAGGTGCCTTTGTAATTTTTGGTTTTGCTCTGTTTTGTTTTTTTTTTTTTTTTTTTTTTTTTTTTTTTTTTTTTTTTTTTTTTTAATTGAGGAGTGAGACTCCCTGAAATACCAAGCTGTGTCAAGCACAACAAATTTTCAGCAGATTCATGATGTCTTAAGAGGGATCTGCCCAGTGTCCAAGATGATGTTTGAGACTGAGGCTTCTGATGAGTTGAGGATTGTGATGGGGAGAGGGAGGGTGAGCACGTGTCCAGTTAGGAGTTATTGTGGATGGAGGGAGGTTTGCAGGCAGCAGGGTGAGAAAGGGTGTTTATTTGTTTATTTGAGGGCCCCCCCACACAAGGCTGTTCAGAAGCCTAGCAGAGGCATTCCCGTGTGTTACAGCACACAAGGTCATCCACTGCACTCACAGCAATGCCATTTAACTTTGCCTTTCTCTTACCCAGGTGCCACCCCTAATGAAGGCCACAGCCTTGGAATCAGGATGAAGCTGGAGCCTGAGGGAGCCAGGCACACTCAGGAAAGGGCAAGTAGCTGACTTGCAGGGATTTGGCCCGCGTAACTCTGGATCACACTTTGGTTTCGGTTTACTTTATTGTAGCTGACCAAGAGGCTCCTCGGCACTCATGAGGCCCTCGGAGGCAGACTCATTTCAGGTGCAACGTGGATCCACGTCACCGATCATCCAAAAGATAAGTCGGGGGCCATGGCCTGGAGATGAGTGAATAGTGGGTTGGGAGTTCTTGGGGCAGATTTAAAAATGAGCAGAGGGAAAGGCAATCTTGTCCAAGGGCCTCTTAGGACAGCTAAAGGGAGAGGCTCTACTTTTGATGGCAGCTTTCAGGCGGGCAGTGCAGAACAGCTCCGGTGTGCGTCGTGTTGTCCGGTGTGCCGTGTTCCCTAGTGTGTCTTTGGGGTCCCTTTTGCCCTCTTCCCTCGAGGCCCCCACCACAAGCATGATGTGTCGTGTTTCACGTCCCCCTGTTTGTCACGTTCTGTGTCACGGGTGTCTGCAGGTGTTTGTGCCGGAGCTGTTCTGCCCTGCTGCATGGCGTGCTTCAGTAGGACAAACCATGGGGAGTTGGAATTTGTGACGTGGGCTGTACTTGGGCTCTAGCTGCTCTTCCTAGATTGACATAAGGTGTTTGCAGCTTGTGAGTTACCCTGGTGGTGTTTGACATATGTTCTAGCTTTCTTTCAGGTGTAGCTGCATTCCAGGTGTCGCAGAGGGTCAGGGTTAGGAGGTGCCGGGCCTTCTTAGGAGCGCGGTGAGTAGCAGAGTGGTGGGGTTTTGGCCGATGCGGTGCCAAGGTCAGGCACTGATGTTTGGTTCTCTTTAATCTAGCTGTTTGAGAGACACCAGCCCGGTGCCAGCAGGACCTTCCCAGCTGACGAGGTGGCCTTTCTATGCACCTGAGACAGACTGGCATCCCCAGATGTCTGAGAGATAAGTAGAGGGCTGTGACCCACAGAGGGGATGAAGGCATGGTGCTGGTTTGGGAATTACTGGCAGGGGTTTTTGGGTCCGATTTGGAGGTGGGGGGTGTTCATGAAGTGGCCCCTTAGGCCCCATACAAGCCACGTCTCACTTTTGATCCCAGTGCTGAGGAGCGCAGGGCAGAGCAGTCCCGGTGTGTCTCGTGTCATGTGTCTGTTGTGCATTATGTGTTGTTTGTGTATGCAATGTCTTTTACCTTAGGGGGGCCTGTCATAAACCTTGGCATCCTTGTTAGCATCTGTGATCACTGCATTCCCTGGCCTGGCATCCAGGCCACAGAACTTTTGACTGGGGAGCTCAGACAGGCATCAGACTCTCTTCTCTCTTTGGAAGCATCCAGTCAGGTGTCTTGTCAGGTCTTGTTCTGAGCTGTACGGACAGCTGTGCCCCACCTGGATCCATTGTGGTGGAGTAGGACTTGTAAGAATGTGAGGGCAGGCAGAGGATTCTGAGCATAGGATTCCTAGGCATCGATCTTTGCTGTTCTTGGAATAAATCCTTCAGTTAGCATCTTCTTCCTCCAGGGTTCTCTGAGCCTCATCAGCTGACCGTCAGTTTGAACTCAGTCATCTCCTTTTGCATTCTCTCAGTCCTTGCAGCCATTTTCCTTGCCAAGAGATTTCTGTTCCTGTTGTGTCCCTGTTGTCTGTCCTGTCCTGCCTGTCCTGATTCACGGGTGTCAGCACACGTATGTGCCGGAGCTGCTCTGCCCTGCCGCACAGCCTGGTGCGATAGGAGAGGGCCCGGGGACTTGGAATGTGTAATGTGGGGTGTAGTTGGACTCTAGGTGGGATTTGTAGATGGACACAGGATATCTGGAGCTCCTCAGTTATCCTGCAACAGTTTGACTCTTGTCCTACCTTTTTTTTCAGATTGAGATGGATTGAATCGGTGCCAGAGGGCCCCATCCCGTTGAGGGGATTGCCCCGAGCAGGTGAGGCCCCATTTGTCTCTGCAGCAGAAGTGTGTATGGTGACTGTGTTACAGCACTGTTCTTTGTCTTTCTTTTTAGGAAGTCAATCTGGATACCAGCAGCCAAGGTGAGCAGTGGAGAGAAATGGTTCTTATTGCTCAGCTCTCAAGAACAACAATTTTTCAGCAGATGGATCATGTCGCAAGAGAGGTCTGCCCAGTGTCAAGGATGATGTTTGAGATTGAAGCTTCAGGTGAGTTGAGGGTTGTGCATGGGAGAGAGAGGGTGATCAGGTATCCATTTAGGAGTTCTTGGGAGGGGGTTTGCAGGCAGCAGGGTGAGAAAGGGTGTTTATTTGTTTATTTGAGGGCCCCCCCACACAAGGCTGTTCAGAAGCCTAGCAGAGGCATTCCCGTGTGTTACAGCACACAAGGTCATCCACTGCACTCACAGCAATGCCATTTAACTTTGCCTTTCTCTTACCCAGGTGCCACCCCTAATGAAGGCCACAGCCTTGGAATCAGGATGAAGCTGGAGCCTGAGGGAGCCAGGCACACTCAGGAAAGGGCAAGTAGCTGACTTGCAGGGATTTGGCCCGCGTAACTCTGGATCACACTTTGGTTTCGGTTTACTTTATTGTAGCTGACCAAGAGGCTCCTCGGCACTCATGAGGCCCTCGGAGGCAGACTCATTTCAGGTGCAACGTGGATCCACGTCACCGATCATCCAAAAGATAAGTCGGGGGCCATGGCCTGGAGATGAGTGAATAGTGGGTTGGGAGTTCTTGGGGCAGATTTAAAAATGAGCAGAGGGAAAGGCAATCTTGTCCAAGGGCCTCTTAGGACAGCTAAAGGGAGAGGCTCTACTTTTGATGGCAGCTTTCAGGCGGGCAGTGCAGAACAGCTCCGGTGTGCGTCGTGTTGTCCGGTGTGCCGTGTTCCCTAGTGTGTCTTTGGGGTCCCTTTTGCCCTCTTCCCTCGAGGCCCCCACCACAAGCATGATGTGTCGTGTTTCACGTCCCCCTGTTTGTCACGTTCTGTGTCACGGGTGTCTGCAGGTGTTTGTGCCGGAGCTGTTCTGCCCTGCTGCATGGCGTGCTTCAGTAGGACAAACCATGGGGAGTTGGAATTTGTGACGTGGGCTGTACTTGGGCTCTAGCTGCTCTTCCTAGATTGACATAAGGTGTTTGCAGCTTGTGAGTTACCCTGGTGGTGTTTGACATATGTTCTAGCTTTCTTTCAGGTGTAGCTGCATTCCAGGTGTGGCAGAGGGTCAGGGTTAGGAGGTGCCGGGCCTTCTTAGGAGCGCGGTGAGTAGCAGAGTGGTGGGGTTTTGGCCGATGCGGTGCCAAGGTCAGGCACTGATGTTTGGTTCTCTTTAATCTAGCTGTTTGAGAGACACCAGCCCGGTGCCAGCAGGACCTTCCCAGCTGACGAGGTGGCCTTTCTATGCACCTGAGACAGACTGGCATCCCCAGATGTCTGAGAGATAAGTAGAGGGCTGTGACCCACAGAGGGGATGAAGGCATGGTGCTGGTTTGGGAATTACTGGCAGGGGTTTTTGGGTCCGATTTGGAGGTGGGGGGTGTTCATGAAGTGGCCCCTTAGGCCCCATACAAGCCACGTCTCACTTTTGATCCCAGTGCTGAGGAGCGCAGGGCAGAGCAGTCCCGGTGTGTCTCGTGTCATGTGTCTGTTGTGCATTATGTGTTGTTTGTGTATGCAATGTCTTTTACCTTAGGGGGGCCTGTCATAAACCTTGGCATCCTTGTTAGCATCTGTGATCACTGCATTCCCTGGCCTGGCATCCAGGCCACAGAACTTTTGACTGGGGAGCTCAGACAGGCATCAGACTCTCTTCTCTCTTTGGAAGCATCCAGTCAGGTGTCTTGTCAGGTCTTGTTCTGAGCTGTACGGACAGCTGTGCCCCACCTGGATCCATTGTGGTGGAGTAGGACTTGTAAGAATGTGAGGGCAGGCAGAGGATTCTGAGCATAGGATTCCTAGGCATCGATCTTTGCTGTTCTTGGAATAAATCCTTCAGTTAGCATCTTCTTCCTCCAGGGTTCTCTGAGCCTCATCAGCTGACCGTCAGTTTGAACTCAGTCATCTCCTTTTGCATTCTCTCAGTCCTTGCAGCCATTTTCCTTGCCAAGAGATTTCTGTTCCTGTTGTGTCCCTGTTGTCTGTCCTGTCCTGCCTGTCCTGATTCACGGGTGTCAGCACACGTATGTGCCGGAGCTGCTCTGCCCTGCCGCACAGCCTGGTGCGATAGGAGAGGGCCCGGGGACTTGGAATGTGTAATGTGGGGTGTAGTTGGACTCTAGGTGGGATTTGTAGATGGACACAGGATATCTGGAGCTCCTCAGTTATCCTGCAACAGTTTGACTCTTGTCCTACCTTTTTTTTCAGATTGAGATGGATTGAATCGGTGCCAGAGGGCCCCATCCCGTTGAGGGGATTGCCCCGAGCAGGTGAGGCCCCATTTGTCTCTGCAGCAGAAGTGTGTATGGTGACTGTGTTACAGCACTGTTCTTTGTCTTTCTTTTTAGGAAGTCAATCTGGATACCAGCAGCCAAGGTGAGCAGTGGAGAGAAATGGTTCTTATTGCTCAGCTCTCAAGAACAACAATTTTTCAGCAGATGGATCATGTCGCAAGAGAGGTCTGCCCAGTGTCAAGGATGATGTTTGAGATTGAAGCTTCAGGTGAGTTGAGGGTTGTGCATGGGAGAGAGAGGGTGATCAGGTATCCATTTAGGAGTTCTTGGGAGGGGGTTTGCAGGCAGCAGGGTGAGAAAGGGTGTTTATTTGTTTATTTGAGGGCCCCCCCACACAAGGCTGTTCAGAAGCCTAGCAGAGGCATTCCCGTGTGTTACAGCACACAAGGTCATCCACTGCACTCACAGCAATGCCATTTAACTTTGCCTTTCTCTTACCCAGGTGCCACCCCTAATGAAGGCCACAGCCTTGGAATCAGGATGAAGCTGGAGCCTGAGGGAGCCAGGCACACTCAGGAAAGGGCAAGTAGCTGACTTGCAGGGATTTGGCCCGCGTAACTCTGGATCACACTTTGGTTTCGGTTTACTTTATTGTAGCTGACCAAGAGGCTCCTCGGCACTCATGAGGCCCTCGGAGGCAGACTCATTTCAGGTGCAACGTGGATCCACGTCACCGATCATCCAAAAGATAAGTCGGGGGCCATGGCCTGGAGATGAGTGAATAGTGGGTTGGGAGTTCTTGGGGCAGATTTAAAAATGAGCAGAGGGAAAGGCAATCTTGTCCAAGGGCCTCTTAGGACAGCTAAAGGGAGAGGCTCTACTTTTGATGGCAGCTTTCAGGCGGGCAGTGCAGAACAGCTCCGGTGTGCGTCGTGTTGTCCGGTGTGCCGTGTTCCCTAGTGTGTCTTTGGGGTCCCTTTTGCCCTCTTCCCTCGAGGCCCCCACCACAAGCATGATGTGTCGTGTTTCACGTCCCCCTGTTTGTCACGTTCTGTGTCACGGGTGTCTGCAGGTGTTTGTGCCGGAGCTGTTCTGCCCTGCTGCATGGCGTGCTTCAGTAGGACAAACCATGGGGAGTTGGAATTTGTGACGTGGGCTGTACTTGGGCTCTAGCTGCTCTTCCTAGATTGACATAAGGTGTTTGCAGCTTGTGAGTTACCCTGGTGGTGTTTGACATATGTTCTAGCTTTCTTTCAGGTGTAGCTGCATTCCAGGTGTGGCAGAGGGTCAGGGTTAGGAGGTGCCGGGCCTTCTTAGGAGCGCGGTGAGTAGCAGAGTGGTGGGGTTTTGGCCGATGCGGTGCCAAGGTCAGGCACTGATGTTTGGTTCTCTTTAATCTAGCTGTTTGAGAGACACCAGCCCGGTGCCAGCAGGACCTTCCCAGCTGACGAGGTGGCCTTTCTATGCACCTGAGACAGACTGGCATCCCCAGATGTCTGAGAGATAAGTAGAGGGCTGTGACCCACAGAGGGGATGAAGGCATGGTGCTGGTTTGGGAATTACTGGCAGGGGTTTTTGGGTCCGATTTGGAGGTGGGGGGTGTTCATGAAGTGGCCCCTTAGGCCCCATACAAGCCACGTCTCACTTTTGATCCCAGTGCTGAGGAGCGCAGGGCAGAGCAGTCCCGGTGTGTCTCGTGTCATGTGTCTGTTGTGCATTATGTGTTGTTTGTGTATGCAATGTCTTTTACCTTAGGGGGGCCTGTCATAAACCTTGGCATCCTTGTTAGCATCTGTGATCACTGCATTCCCTGGCCTGGCATCCAGGCCACAGAACTTTTGACTGGGGAGCTCAGACAGGCATCAGACTCTCTTCTCTCTTTGGAAGCATCCAGTCAGGTGTCTTGTCAGGTCTTGTTCTGAGCTGTACGGACAGCTGTGCCCCACCTGGATCCATTGTGGTGGAGTAGGACTTGTAAGAATGTGAGGGCAGGCAGAGGATTCTGAGCATAGGATTCCTAGGCATCGATCTTTGCTGTTCTTGGAATAAATCCTTCAGTTAGCATCTTCTTCCTCCAGGGTTCTCTGAGCCTCATCAGCTGACCGTCAGTTTGAACTCAGTCATCTCCTTTTGCATTCTCTCAGTCCTTGCAGCCATTTTCCTTGCCAAGAGATTTCTGTTCCTGTTGTGTCCCTGTTGTCTGTCCTGTCCTGCCTGTCCTGATTCACGGGTGTCAGCACACGTATGTGCCGGAGCTGCTCTGCCCTGCCGCACAGCCTGGTGCGATAGGAGAGGGCCCGGGGACTTGGAATGTGTAATGTGGGGTGTAGTTGGACTCTAGGTGGGATTTGTAGATGGACACAGGATATCTGGAGCTCCTCAGTTATCCTGCAACAGTTTGACTCTTGTCCTACCTTTTTTTTCAGATTGAGATGGATTGAATCGGTGCCAGAGGGCCCCATCCCGTTGAGGGGATTGCCCCGAGCAGGTGAGGCCCCATTTGTCTCTGCAGCAGAAGTGTGTATGGTGACTGTGTTACAGCACTGTTCTTTGTCTTTCTTTTTAGGAAGTCAATCTGGATACCAGCAGCCAAGGTGAGCAGTGGAGAGAAATGGTTCTTATTGCTCAGCTCTCAAGAACAACAATTTTTCAGCAGATGGATCATGTCGCAAGAGAGGTCTGCCCAGTGTCAAGGATGATGTTTGAGATTGAAGCTTCAGGTGAGTTGAGGGTTGTGCATGGGAGAGAGAGGGTGATCAGGTATCCATTTAGGAGTTCTTGGGAGGGGGTTTGCAGGCAGCAGGGTGAGAAAGGGTGTTTATTTGTTTATTTGAGGGCCCCCCCACACAAGGCTGTTCAGAAGCCTAGCAGAGGCATTCCCGTGTGTTACAGCACACAAGGTCATCCACTGCACTCACAGCAATGCCATTTAACTTTGCCTTTCTCTTACCCAGGTGCCACCCCTAATGAAGGCCACAGCCTTGGAATCAGGATGAAGCTGGAGCCTGAGGGAGCCAGGCACACTCAGGAAAGGGCAAGTAGCTGACTTGCAGGGATTTGGCCCGCGTAACTCTGGATCACACTTTGGTTTCGGTTTACTTTATTGTAGCTGACCAAGAGGCTCCTCGGCACTCATGAGGCCCTCGGAGGCAGACTCATTTCAGGTGCAACGTGGATCCACGTCACCGATCATCCAAAAGATAAGTCGGGGGCCATGGCCTGGAGATGAGTGAATAGTGGGTTGGGAGTTCTTGGGGCAGATTTAAAAATGAGCAGAGGGAAAGGCAATCTTGTCCAAGGGCCTCTTAGGACAGCTAAAGGGAGAGGCTCTACTTTTGATGGCAGCTTTCAGGCGGGCAGTGCAGAACAGCTCCGGTGTGCGTCGTGTTGTCCGGTGTGCCGTGTTCCCTAGTGTGTCTTTGGGGTCCCTTTTGCCCTCTTCCCTCGAGGCCCCCACCACAAGCATGATGTGTCGTGTTTCACGTCCCCCTGTTTGTCACGTTCTGTGTCACGGGTGTCTGCAGGTGTTTGTGCCGGAGCTGTTCTGCCCTGCTGCATGGCGTGCTTCAGTAGGACAAACCATGGGGAGTTGGAATTTGTAATGTGGGGTGTACTTGGGCTCTAGATGGGATTTGTCGATGGACAAATGATTTCTGGAGCTCTTAAGTTATCCTTCAACTGTCTGCCTCCTTTCCTAACTTTTTTTTCAGATGCACCTCCTGAGATGACTACAGTAGTGCTGGAGGTTCCATCTTCTCAAAGGGTATAGGGTTCAAGAATTCATCTTGCAGAGAGTTATATCAAGTCCTGGCTTGTATTGTATGTACCTATCTTGACTTGTACACGTGTGTACTTACACAGCATGTAAGTGTGTCGCCTTATATGGTGTATGCTTACACCCTGTGTACACTTGCACTGTTTTCCTCAGCTTATATATTGTGTGTACTTACATTGTGCCATTTATGATCGGAGCTGCCCTGCCCTGGCACGTAGTCACAGTTAGGTAGAACATTTATCAAAATTTTACTGGTCATCTGTGTTCTATGGGATTTTGGGTACAAAATTTATCGGTCCCGAGCGGGGACAAGTCCTGGCTGTCAGATAGCCACTCATTGACCCTTCCTGTCATCTCACAGGTCCCCGAGCCTGCTGATTTCCCCAGAATCTACCATTTGACGTCAGGGAGCAGCAGCCAGAAGATGTGTTACAGCACTTTCTTCTGCGTCTCGAGTAAGGGATGCAGTGAGCGTGTAAATGGAAAGAGTGTGTGAGCGTGTGTGAGAGCATGTGACTGTGTCTGTGTCTGCTCGTCTCTGCATGTGTGAGCACATGCTGACTGGATTTAAGCTTGTGTGTGTGACTTGTGCTTTCCAGGTTTTGCAACTCATTGTTAAATTTAGAATAAAAAATCCCCAGCTGGGTTACATTGTATGTTCTGACATGGTATGTACCTATGTTGGCTTAAAACCCAGAAAAACAGACGAAGATAGGCAAGAAAAAACCCAGGAAAAAACCCCAAGATGGGTGAGAAAAAACCCAGAAAAATACCCCGATGCTGGGCAAGAAGAAACCTAGAGAAAAACCTGAAAATGGGCAAGAAAAAAAACCAGAAAAAAACAGGAAAAAACCCTGAAGGTGGGCAAGAAAAAACCCAGAAAAAAACCCAGAAGAAAATTCCAACAAGGGCAAGAAAAGACCCAGAAAACACCCAGAAAAAATCGCAACCAAAGTATAAATATAGAAATGTGTTTCAAATATATGCAGATAAATAATTTAACAATTCTTTATATGAAATATAAAATAACATAAATCAACACAATCCGTAATACTGCATATATCTTATTATAGTGTATTATAGGATATTGATATAAAATAGATTATTTATGTGTATGGTATCTTATTTATATAGTTTGTTATATATTACACCATATTGATATACTGTATGTTTTTTTAAGTAGTTTAAAATAAAGGGGGATTTTGTTTTTTATTTGGCAAAAGCAAGTGTTTTAGTATAAAAATTATGAATACAAATAATATAAAGCTAGAAATCTAAGTATAGAAATAGACAATAAATAGCTAAAAGTTAATATAAAAATTAAAAATATGTACCATATCTACTGCTACAACTTACAGATTAATTCTTTTTTAACTTATTTTTTCTTATATTATGTGAATAGGATACATATTATATATTATTATATTCACATTTATGTTTATATTTAAGCATTATATTAGTCATGCAAGCTATAAATATAAAAACAGTTCAATATAGTTTAAAAGAATAGAGCTTTTTATTTCTTTAGTTAGGATGGGATTTTTATTTTAAACAATAAAAGCATGATAGAAATGTAATTTCAAACATAGAAATATACAATCGATATAGAAAGATATTTATCAAACCAGAAAATATAAGTAAATATAAATAATAGGAACAGACAGAATATGTTATATAAATTACATGCTACATCAATGTCCACTGTAAAGATGCATGTGAAATTTTATATTTCTATTTTTCTTATTTATATTATGTAAACATGGCTTTAAATCAAGGGGGCTTGTTTGGTTCTGGTCGGGTAAGAGGCAGGTTTTTGGCATTTATTTCAGAGCAGTTTTTGTTGGGGGTCGCCCCTGTTATTTTTTGCCGCCTTCTCTGCCCGCAGCCCTGAGGCGCGCTGCGCCCCTGGCTGGGGCGGGCGGCAGTGCTGCCGCTTTGTGGGCAGAGCGCGGTACTGCAGCTCTCAGCCGCCAGGCAGCCGAGAGCCCGCCATGTTGGGAGTGGCGAGTTGCGGATGTCACGGAGTTTTTCTTGACCTTCTCAAGATGGCGGCGACAAGGGCTGGGAAGTCGAGGACCCGGCTCGGTCTAATCGGCTGCCTGCATGGAACACCGACGCCAGGGCGGCCCCGACGGCTTTTCATGTGGCATTTTTAGTGTCTAAGACACGGACTATGTGGTCAGCAGCGCTGCGGGCGTCCGTATTTAGGCGGGTTGCTGACAGGCATCTGCCTAATCGCCTATCTCTTCCGAGGGTCCTCTTTCACTCGCCAGCTTGGGAAGGGCACGTCGTGAATGTTGCGGACTTTCTTTGACCTTCTCAGGATGGCGGCGAAATGGGCGGGGAAATCGCACACCCCTGTAAATCTGCCCCCCTGTGGCCACAGAGCGGGATCGCATCCCCCGAGCCAGCGCCCTGCCCCTCGCCGCTGAGTGCCGGGGGCGGGGCAAGGACGCCGCTGCCGAGCGAGGGAAGGGCGAGGGGCGGGAGCTTGCGGTGGTCGGGCCAGGGTCTGTAAATGGCGGGGACGGGGGAAGGACATTCGGGAGTGCAAAGGGACGCGATGGCCGAGAAGAATGGCCGCGGCGGGGGGGGCCCGGCGGGACCGGTTTCGGCGGGCGGCGGAGGTGCGGTCGTAGCGCTCCGGGGCAGCGGACGGGGGCAGGCGAGCGGCATCGGAACAGGGCGGCAGCCCCCGAGCCCGCGCCCGCCCCGCTCCAGGCTCTGGGAGCGACCGCGGGCCGGACAATCCCGGCGGGGCGGCCCCGGGCAGGCGGCGGAGCGGGGCCGTGGCGCTCCCCGCCCTCGCTGCCGACAGCTTTGGAAGGTCGGGCCGGGCGCCCGTCCCGTCCCGTCCCGCCGCGTCCCGGTCTCTGTAAACTCCCCTCTGCCTTTGCAGGTCTGTGCTGGACAGTGGGAGAAAGGTCCGTGCTGGTTGCTGTGTCCTCGGTGAGCAGAGAGCTCTGACCTTGGCCGCATGGGCTGCTGAGTGCTGGAACAATGGGGATGCGCTTTTATTTATTTAGTGACCTTTACAGATTTATTCCCCTGTTTCAGGTGAGCGTGCATCATTGCCGGTTTGGGATTGAGTGAAATGCGCTGAGGAACCCAGTTCTGGGGAGGGAGGGAAATCCTCTCTTAACATTTACCAAAATCTTTTGTCAACTCATCACGGCAGGACAGCGTGAAGACTGAAAATGTAAGAAGATGTGGAGGGAAACAGAGAATCTGACAGTAGCATCGAACGTACAAGTGCACGAATTTTGCTTTTTTGCTTGGATTTAAACTCCGAAGTTGTAAGGAATTTGGGAATGAGAAGGGACCTTTCAGAAGAAGAAGGAGTTGTTGTTACAGTCCTGGCAAAAGCCTTTGTTCTAGCTAATAAAAGAAGTTAGTGAAGAAAAAAAAACACTTTTTTTTCTTTTTGTTTTTTAAACTATTATATTAATTGGTCGTATATGGTGTGTTGTTCTATTTCTTGCTGTTATTAACTCTGTGTAGATTGTTTTTTGAGTGAAGCTGACTTTGGATGGGTTGGTTTGTATTTGAGGTAGGAGTAATTTCAATAGGTTTCTTTCATAGACTTCTGATAGGTATTACTGCGATTTTGGTTTTGTTTACTGTATGTATAAACCTAGAGCTTTGGTAGGGCCAGCTGGGCTGCTGGAGTTTTGGGTGTGAATTTATTAGAGGGCTTTTGTTAAATGCAGTTTTTAATTTTTGAAATGTTTTTCAATGTAGTGGTTTTAAGGTGGTTTTTAAGAACTCGTTGTATTGTTTTATGTTGGTTGTAGTTGGTGTATGATAAGGGATGTGGTGTGACTTTTTGGACGCTATGGTTTTGGTGTTCCTAAGTTCTGATTTCTTTCTGGTTTGATAGTTTTTTTTATTTATATTTTTTGGGACAGGGGCATTTATATGGTGGGGTGTTATAGGCAATATTTTTTTAATTTAGTTCGTGGTATTTTTTAGTATTTTAATAATTTAGATTTTTTATTTTCATGGTTTTAATATTTTTTTAATTTTGTCAAATAGCTTTTATAGATTATATGTTATTATTTGTGCATAAAGGTAGAGGTTTTTTTTTAGTAATGTTTAGGGTCAGTTGTACAGTTTTGAGTGTAGTGAGTTGCTTTGCTTGAATTTTTACTGGGCGTTTTTATTAGCAGCTGTGTCATTTTCAAGGTGTATTTGGATGTTTGAGATATTGGTGTAGGAGGCAGTTTATGATGAGAATGTGCGGAGGTTTAGGGCTACTTTCAAATCCCACTATCAGTTATTTACAGTTTGGTTTATTTCAGTTTTTATTGGGGTTCAATGTTGTGGGATGTTTGTTCTGTTAGTAATAGAAATAGGTTTTATTTTGCTGTGCTGCGATGGGATGAGCTTGTGCTGCGTACTGCTGCTGACAAAGGTACAGTATTTTTATGGCTCTGATGTGACAGGTTAATGAATTTATATGGTCTAATATATAGATGAAAATAGAAATAAATATAAATTTAAAAATAAATATAACATTACAGTGGTAAAGAAATCTAGCAATCAAATAGATAAATACGTAAAACTAATTGATATATACTATGTTACAATTATATACCATATATTATATAATCTATTATATATATAAACAAAGATATATATATATAGAATGTAAATATAAAAATGTTAAAATAAATTGGAGATTTTTTGGGGTTTTTTTAGGTTATAGGCTGTTTTTTTTTTATAAATAATATAAATAGAAATAATATAAAAGTAGAAATCCAGATATCGGTATATAAATTACATATTTATATATCTATAAACATTTAATATGAATAAATATAAGTAAAAGAAATACATATTATAAAAATAATAGATCTATTATTTTTTTATTAAAAGGTATTCTCTCTAATCTATCACATCTATAAGTATAATAAATTAAATTTGTAGATGTGAATAGAATTTTAACTATTGTTTAAATAAAGGGGTGTCCTTGGTTTTTATTTGGTTATAGGCAGGAGTTTCATTTTAAATAATATAAGTATTATAAAAATGTGAATCTTTATATTCATAGTTCAGCAATTTGAAATATATAATAATTATATAAAGAGAATCTTAACTAAAATATAAATATAAGTAAGTAAAATGCAGATTTGTAATATAGAATATAAATAACATTATATGGCAATATAAATTATAAATGGGAATAAAAATATAAAAATATGTAAATATATTTTAAAGGAAAGGGAATTTTTTGGCTTTCATTTCAGTAGAGGCAGGGGTTTTATTTTAAATAACATAAGTGTTACAGAAGTACAAATTTTGACACAGGAATATATAATCAATATATCAAAATATGTATAAAATATATAAATAAGTGCTTGGAGTAGATGTAATATAGAATATAAATTTATTTATAAATTGACATTGATAAAGATAAATGTATAAGTAAGCAATATACATTAGTATACATTGTAAATACAAATGTGAATATAAATATGAAAACATAAGGATATAGATTTAAATATCTTTTAAAAGAAAGGGTTGGGGTTTTTTTTGGTTCTTACTGGGTTAGAGGCAGGGTTTTTATTATAAATAATATGAATATGGATATTACTGTTATAAATATACATAGAAATATCAAATATATCAATATTGAGAAATATATATCTTGATTATTTAAGTAAATATAAATATCAGGAAGAGATGTAATGGAGAATACAAATAAGAGTATACATTAGTATACATTTTAAATGTACAAGTGAATATGAGCCTGAAAAAAAGATTATTAAAAAAAAATCCTGTCTCAAATTAAAGCCAAAAAGAACCCCTTTTTTTAAACTGAATTTCAATATTTTTCAAAATTCAAAGTGTTACAGAAGTAAAAATCCTAACACAAATAAATAATAAATATATGAAGATATTAATAAAAATATATAAATAAATATAAGGAATACTAACAGATGTAAAATAGAAAATAAATTTATAAAGTAATCGGACATTAAAAATGAAAAGTTAAACATTATACACACCAATATACATTGTGAATATAAATTTGGATATAAATATAATAAACATAATTTTTAAAAAAATTAAATACACATAAATTTAAGGGGTTCTTTTTGGCTTTTATATGGGTAGAGGCAGAGTAATTTTTTTAAAGAAAGTAAGTATATATTTTTGTTAGCATTTTTACTTTTGTAACACTTACAACGTAAAAATATGTATAAAAATAAATCAATACATTTAGGTATTAGGGATAGATGTAATATAGAATATAAATTTATTTATAAATAAAATGTATAAATAGACAGTATACATCAATATACATTGTAAATAAAAAGGTGAGTATTATTATGAAAAATATTCGTAAAAATATTTAAATATTTCTTAAAAGAACTTACTCGGTTTTGGTTTTTGTTTTCTTTTTTATCCTATGAGGTTAGAGGCAGGAGGGTTTTTTTTCTTCTTCCTGGTTGTTTTGCGGCATTTATTTCAGAGGAGTTTTTGGCGTGGGTCGGCCCTGTTTTTTTGCCGCGTTCCCTGCCTTCACCTTGTTTGAGAGTCCCAAGCACCTCCAGCAATATGCCACCAGGAACTTGGGCTGCTGACTTTTGCTTACCTGGGGAAAGGGTCAGCAGTTGTGTTCAGGAGCCTGGGGAAAGGTGTGGCCAGCTGTCTGCTGAAATTTCACCTTGCACAGGATGCCTCCCAAACCTAAGCTGCCGCCACCGCAAAGTCCGGCTGGTTTGAGGGTCCCAAATGGCTCCAGCAATCTTCCATCAGGAATCTGGGCTGCTGAGTTTTCTTCTACTGGGGAAGGGCTGGCAGTGGTGCTAAGGAGGCCATGAAGCGGCTGGCTGCCTGCTCAAATTCTGTATTGCGAAATGTGCCTCCCACACCCCAGCTGGCACAAGCGGCAACTCCAGGTGCTTTTGCCTCGGCACCTCTCTCCAGGCATCTGCCATCAGGAATCTGACAAGCTGAGTTACGCTTTGCTGTGTAATGGGCAGCATTGGTGTCCAGGGCCCATACTGACCTGCTTTGTGCTGAATTTCTGCATTGCACAGGACGCCTCCGAGACCCAAACTGCCACCTCAGCTGAGTCGAGCTTCTTTGAGAGTCCCAAGCGCCACCAGCAATGTGCAACAAGGAACCCGGGGGGCTGAGTTTTGCTTACCTGTGGAAAGTGTCAGCATTAGTGTTCAGAAGCCTGGGGACTGGAGGGGCCGGCTTTCTGCTGGAATTTAACATTGCGCAGGATGCCTCCCAGACCCAAGCTGCCACCTCACCTGACTCAAGCTCATTTGAGAGTTCCAAGCGCCTTGAGCAATCTGCCACCAGGAACTTGGGCTGCTGACTTTTGCTTACGTGGGGAAAGGGTACGCCCTAATGATCAGGGGCCTGTGGTCTGGAGTGGACGGCCGTCTGCATGCTGAAGTCCACCATTGCGCAGGATGCCTCTCAGACCCAAGCTGCCACCACCTCAAAGTCAGGCTGGTTTGAGGATCCGAAATGGCTTCACCAATCGGCCATCAGGAACCTGAGCTGGTGAGTTACACTTCCCTGTCTCAAGGGCGGCATTTGTGTACAGGGCCCAGGGGCCCTTAGTGGCCGACTGCCTTCTGAAATTCCGCATTGCGCAAGATGCCTCCCAGACCCAAGTTGCCACCTCAGCCGAGTTGAGCTCGTTTGAGAGTCCCAAGCGCCACCACCAATCTGCAATAAGGAACCTGGGGGGCTGTGTTTTGGTTACCTGGGCAAAGGGTCAGCATGTGTCTTCAGGAGCCTGGGGACAGGAGTGGCCGGCTGCCTGCTAAAATTTCACATTGCGCAGGATGCCTCCGAGACCCAAGCTGCCACCTCAGCCGAGTTGAGCTCGTTTGAGAGTCCCAAGCGCCTGCACCAATCTGCAACAAGGAACCTGGGGGGCTGAGTTTTGCTTACCTGTGGAAAGGGTCAGCATTAGTGTTCAGGAGCCTGGGGACAGGAGTGGCCGGCTGTCTGCTGAAATCTAACATTGCACTGGATGCCTGCTGGACCCAAGCTGCCACCACCGCAGAGCCAGGCTGGTTTGAAGGTTTCAACTGGCCCCAGAAATCTGCCATCAAGAACCTGAGCAGGTGAGTTACACTTCCCTGTGTCCAGGGCAGCACTGTTTTTCAGGGCCCAGGGGCCCTTAGTGGCCGACTGCCTTCTGAAATTCCGCATTGCGCAGGATGCCTCCCAGACCCAAGTTGCCACCTCAGCCGAGTCGAGCTCGTTTGAGAGTCCCAAGCGCCACCACCAATCTGCAATAAGGAACCTGGGGGGCTGTGTTTTGCTTACCTGGGCAAAGGGTCAGCATGTGTCTTCAGGAGCCTGGGGAGAGGAGTGGCCGGCTGCCTGCTAAAATTTCACATTGCGCAGGATGCCTCCCAGACCCAAGCTGCCACCTAAGCGGAGTCGAGCTCATTTGAGAGTTCCAAGCGCCTTGAGCAATCTGCCACCAGGAACCTGGGGGCTGAGTTTTGGTTACCTGGGCAAAGGGTCAGCATGTGTCTTCAGGAGCCTGGGGACAGGTGTGGCCGGCTGTCTGTTGAAATTTCACATTGCGCAGGATGCCTCCCAGACCCAAGGTGCCACCACCGAAAAGGAAGGCTGGTTTGAGGGTCCCAAATGGCTCCAGCAATCTGACATCAGGAACTGGAGCTGGTGAGTTACACTTCCCTGTGTAAAGGGCAGTATTGGTATACAGGGCCCGGGGGCCCTTAGTGGCCGGCTGCCTTCTGAAATTCCGCATTGCGCAGGATGCCTCCCAGACCCAGGCTGCCACCTCACCTGAGTCGAACTATTTTGAGAGTCGCAAGCTCCTCCAGCAATATGCCACCAGGAACTTGGGATGCTGGCTTTTGCTTTCCTGGGGAAAGGGTCAGCAGTAGTGTTCTGGAGCCTGGGGACCGGAGCAGCTGGCTGTCTGCTGAAATTCTGCATTGTGCAGGATGCCTCCCAGACCCAAGCTGTCACCACCGCAGAGTCAGGCTGCTTTGAGGGTCCCAAATGGCTCCAGCAATCTTCCATCAGGAACCTGGGCGTCTGAGTTTTCTTCTTCTTGGAAAGGGTTGGCATTGGTGTTAAGGAGTCCTCAGCTGAAGCGGCTGGCTGTCTGCGCAAATTCTGCATTGCCAAATGTGCCTCCCAGACTCAAGCTGGCCCCAGTGGTAACTGCAGGTGCTTTTGCCTCGGCACCTATCTCCTGCCATCTGCCATCAGGAACCTGGAAGATGAGTTACACTTCCTTGTGCAATGGGCGGCATTTGTGTCCAGTGCCCAGGGGCCCGTAGCGGCCTACTGTCTGCTGAATTTCCGCATTGCGCAGGATGCCTCCCAGACCGAAGCTGCCACCTCAGCCGAGTCGAGTTTGTTTGAGAGTCCCAAACGCCTCCACCAATCTGCAACAAGGAACCTGGGGGCCTGAGTTTTGCTTAGCTGGGGCAAGGGTCATCATTACTTTTAAAGAGCCTGTGGGCTGGCGTGGCTGTCTGTGTGCCTTCTGAAATACCGCATTGCACCGGATGCCTCCCAGACATAAGCTGCCACCTCAGCCAAGTCGAGCTCATTTGAGAGTCCCTAGCACCACCAGCAATCTGCAACAAGGAACCTGGGCGTCTGAGTTTTGCTTACCTGGGGGAAAGGGTCAGCATTAGTTTTCAGGAGCCTGGGGATGGGAGTGGGTGGCTGCCTGCTGAAATTTAACATGGTGCAGGATGCCTCCCAGACCCAAGCTGCCACCACCGCAAAGTCAGGCTGGTTTAAGGATCCCCAATGGCCCCAGCAATCTGCCATCAGGAACGTGAGCTGGTGAGTTACACTTCCCTGTGTAAAGTGCGGCATTGGTTTTTAGGGCCCAGGGGCCCTTAGTGACCGGCTCTGCTGAAATTCTGTATTGTCCAGGAAGCCTCCCAGTCCCAAGCTGCCACCTCACCTGAGTCGAGCTTGTTTGAGAGTCCCAAGCTCCATCACCAATCTGCAACAAGGACCCTGGGGGGTGAGTTGTGCTGACCTGGGGAAAGGGTCAGCAGTAGTGTTTAGGAGCCTGTGGACCGGTGTGGCCAGCTGTCTGCTGAAATTTAACATTGCGCAGGATGCCTCCCAGACCCAAGCTGCCACCTAAGCGGAGTCGAACTCGTTTGAGAGTCCCAAGCGCCTCCACCAATCTGAAATAAGGAACCTGGGGGGCTGTGTTTTGCTTACCTGGGCAAAGGGTCAGCATGTGTCTTCGGGAGGCTGGGGACAGGAGTGGCTGGCTGTCTGCTGAAATTCTGCATTGTGCAGGATGCCTCCCAGACCCAAGCTGCCACCACCACAAAGTCCGGCTGGTTTGAGGGTCCCAAATGGATCCAGCAGTCTTCCATCAGGAACCTGGGCGTCTGAGTTTTCTTTTTCTTGGAAAGGGCTGGCATTGGTGTTAAGGAGTCCTCAGCTGAAGCGGCTGGCTGTCTGCTCAAATTCTGCATTGCCAAATGTGCCTCCCAGACTCAAGCTGGCCCCAGTGGTAACTGCAGGTGCTTTTGCCTCGGCACCTGTCTCCTGCCATCTGCCATCAGGAACCTGGAAGATGAGTTACACTTCCTTGTGCAATGGGCGGCATTTGTGTCCAGTGCCCAGGGGCCCGTAGCGGCCGGCTGTCTGCTGAAATTCCGCATTGCGCAGGATGCCTCCCAGACCGAAGCTGCCACCTCAGCCGAGTCGAGTTTGTTTGAGAGTCCCAAACGCCTCCACCAATCTGCAACAAGGAACCTGGGGGCCTGAGTTTTGCTTAGCTGGGGCAAGGGTCATCATTACTTTTAAAGAGCCTGTGGGCTGAAGTGGCTGTCTGTGTGCCTTCTAAAATACCGCATTGCACAGGATGCCTCCCAGACGTAAGCTGCCACCTCAGCCAAGTCGAGCTCATTTGAGAGTCCCTAGCACCACCAGCAATCTGCAACAAGGAACCTGGGCGTCTGAGTTTTGCTTACCTGGGGGAAAGGGTCAGCATTAGTGTTCAGGAGCCTGGGGACGGGAGTGGGCGGTTGCCTGGGGAAATTTAACATGGTGCAGGAAGCCTCCCAGACCCAAGCTGCCACCACCGCAAAGTCAGGCTGGTTTAAGGATCCCCAATGGCCCCAGCAATCTGCCATCAGGAACCTGAGCTGGTGAGTTACACTTCCCTGTGTAAAGGGCGGCATTGGTTTTTAGGGCCCAGGGGCCCTTAGTGACGGGCTGTCTGCTGAAATTCTGCATTGTCCAGGAAGCCTCCCAGTCCCAAGCTGCCACCTCACCTGAGTCGAGCTTGTTTGAGAGTCCCAAGGTCCTTCACCAATCTGCAACAAGGAACCTGGGGGGTGAGTTGTGCTGACCTGGGGAAAGGGTCAGCAGTAGTGTTAAGGAGCCTGTGGACCGGTGTGGCCAGCTGTCTGCTGAAATTTCACATTGTGCAGGATTCCTCCCAGGCCCAAGCTGCCGTCACCGCAAGGTCAGGCTGGTTTGAGGGTCCCAAATGGCTCCAGCAATCTGACATCAGGAACCTGAGCTGGAGAGTTACACTTCCCTGTCTAAAGAGCGGCTTTGGTTTTCAGGGCCCAGGGGCCTTAGTGGCTGACTGCCTTGTGAAATTGCACCTTGCGCAGGATGCCTCCAAGACCCAAGCTGCTACCTCAGCCGAGTCGAACTCGTTTGAGAGTCAAAAGCGGCTCCAGCAATCTGGAACCAGGAACCTGGGGGGTGAGTTTTGCTGACCTGGGTAAAGGGTCAGCAGTAGTGTTAAGGAGCCTGTGGACCGGTGTGGCCAGCTGTCTGCTGAAATTTCACATTGCGCAGGATGCCTCCCAGACCCAAGCTGCCACCACCGCAAAGTCAGGCTGGTTTGAGGGTCTCAAATGGCTCCACCAATCTGACATCAGGAACCTGAGCTGGTGAGTTACACTTCCCTGTCTTAAGGGCGGCTTTGGTTTTCAGGGCCCAGGGGTCCTTAGTGGCCGACTGCTTTCTGAAATTCCGCATTGCGCAGGATGCCTCCCAGACCCAAGCTGCCACCTCAGCCGAGTCGAGCTGGTTTGAGAGTCCCAAGCGCCTCCACCAATCTGCCACCAGGAACTTGGGGGTTGAGTTTTGCTCACCTGGGTAAAGGGTCAGCAGTAGTGTTAAGGAGCCTGTGGACCGGTGTGGCCAGCTGTCTGCTGAAATTTCACATTGTGCAGGATTCCTCCCGGGCCCAAGCTGCCATCACCGCAAGGTCAGGCTGGTTTGAGGGTCCCAAATGGCTCCAGCAATCTGACATCAGGAACCTGAGCTGGAGAGTTACACTTCCCTGTCTAAAGAGCGGCTTTGGTTTTCAGGGCCCAGGGGCCTTAGTGGCTGACTGCCTTGTGAAATTGCACCTTGCGCAGGATGCCTCCAAGACCCAAGCTGCTACCTCAGCCGAGTCGAACTCGTTTGAGAGTCAAAAGCTGCTCCAGCAATCTGGAACCAGGAACCTGGGGGGTGAGTTTTGCTGACCTGGGTAAAGGGTCAGCAGTAGTGTTAAGGAGCCTGTGGACCGGTGTGGCCAGCTGTCTGCTGAAATTTCACATTGCGCAGGATGCCTCCCAGACCCAAGCTGCCACCACCGCAAAGTCAGGCTGGTTTGAGGGTCTCAAATGGCTCCACCAATCTGACATCAGGAACCTGAGCTGGTGAGTTACACTTCCCTATCTAAAGGGCGGCTTTGGTTTTCAGGGCCCAGGGGTCCTTAGTGGCCGACTGCTTTCTGAAATTCCGCATTGCGCAGGATGCCTCCCAGACCCAAGCTGCCACCTCAGCCGAGTCGAGCTCGTTTGAGAGTCCCAAGCGCCTCCACCAATCTGCCACCAGGAACTTGGGGGTTGAGTTTTGCTCACCTGGGTAAAGGGTCAGCATGTGTCTTCAGGAGGCTGGGGACAGGAGTGGCCGGATGTCTGCTGAAATTTCACATTGCACAGGATGCCTCCCAGACCCAAGCTGCCACCACCTAAAAGTCAGGCTGGTTTGAGGGTCCCAAATGGCTCCACCAATCTGACATCTGGAACCGGAGCTGGTGAGTTCCACTTCCCTGTGTAAAGGGCATTATTGGTATACAGGGCCCAGGGGCCTTTAGTGGCCGGTTGCATTCTGAAATTCTGCAATGCGCAGGATCCCTCCCAGACCCAGGCTGCCACCTCACCTGAGTCGAACTTGTTTGAGACTCCCAAGCTCCTATAGCAATATGCCATCAGGAACCTGGGCTGCTGAGTTTTCTTCTTCTGGGAAAGGGCTGGCAGTGGTGTTCCGGAGGTCTTGCCTGGAGTGGCTGTCTGCCTGCTGAAATTCCGCATTGCGCAGGATGCCTGCCGGACCAAGGTGCCTCCACCGCAGAGTCAGGCTGGTTTGAGGGTCCCAAATGGCCCCAGAAATCTGCCATCAAGAACCTGAGCTGGTGAGTTACACTTCCCTGTGTAAAGGGCAGCATCTTTTTTCAGGGCCCAGGGGCCATTAGTGACCTGCTGTGTGCTGAATTTCTGCATTACGCAGGATGCCACCCTGACCCAAGCTGCCACCGCTGCAGAGTGAGGAGGCTTTGAGGCTCCCAAATGGCTTCAGCAATCTCCCATCAGCAACTTGGGGTGCTGAGTTTTCTTCTTCTGGGACAGGGCTGGCATTTGTGTTCAGGAGGCCCTGACTAGATTGGCTGGCTGCCTGCTGATATTTCTGCTTTGCCAAACGTGCCTCCCAGACCGAAGCCGGCACCAGTTCCAGCTCCAGCTGCTTTGTCCTCGGCACGTGTCTCCTGCCATCTGCCATCAGGAACCCGGGTGGTTGGGTTACATTTCCCTGCGTAATGGGCGGCATTTTTGTCCAGTGCCCAGGGGCCCTTAGCGGCCGGCCGCCTGGTGAAATTCCGCATTGGGCAGGATGCCTCCCGCACCCCAGCTGCCACCACCGCAAAGTCAAGCTGGTTTGGGAGTCTCAAGTGGCTCCAGCAATCTTCCTTCAGGAACCTGAGCTGCTGAGTTACACTTCCCTGTGTAATGGGCAGCATTGGTGTCCCGGGCCCTTAGTGGCCTGCTGTGTCCTGAAATTCTGCATTGGTCTGGATGCGTCCCAGCCCCAAGCTGCCACCTGTGCCTAGTTGATCTTTTTGAGAGTCCCAAGCGCCTCGAACAATATGCCACCAGGAACTTGGGTGGCTGAGTTTTCCTTATCTGGGAAAAGGGACAGGACTAATTTTAAGGATCCCGTGGCCCGGAGCGGCCGGCTGTCTGCCTGCTGAAGTTCTGCATTGCTCAGGATGCCTCCCCGACCAAAGCTGCCACCTCACTCGCGTCGAGCTCATTTGAGAGTCCCAAGTGCCTCCACTAATCTGCAACAAGGAACCTGGGGGGCTGAGTTTTGCTTACCTGGGAAAAGGGACAGCACTAGTGTTTAGGAGCCTCTGGTCCAGAGGGGCTGGCTGTCTGCCATCTGAAATTCTGCATCGCACAGTATGCCTCCCAGACCCTAGCTGCCTGCACCGCAAAGTCAGGCTGGTTTGAAGGTTCAGAATGTCCCCAGCAATCTTCCATGAAGAACCCGAGCTGGTGAGTTACACTTACCTGGGGTAACAGGTGGCATTTGTGTCCAGGGCGCAGGGGCCCTTTGTGGACGGCTGTCTGGTGAAATTCTGTATTGCACAGGATCCCTCCCGGACCCAAGCTGCCACCGCCGCCTAGTCAGGCTGGTTTGAGGGTCCCAAATAGCTCCAGCAATATTCCATCAGGAACCTGGGCTGCTGAGTTTTCTTCTTCTGGGACAGGGCTGGCGTTGTTCAGGAGGCCTTGCCTCGAGCGGCTGACTGCCTGCTGAAATTCTGCATTGCCAAATGTGCCTCCCAGACCCAAGCCGGCACCAGTTCCAAGTCCAGCTCCTTTTCCCTCGGCACGTGTCTCCTGCCATCTGCCATCCGGAACCCGGGTGGCTGAGTAACGCTTCCCTGAGAAATGGGCTGGCGTTCCTGTTCAGGGGCCGGGGGCCCTTAGTGGACGGCTAGCTCCCGAAATTCCGCATTGCGCAGGATGCCTCCCAGATACAAGTTGCCATAGGTGCCGAGTCGAGACGGTTTGAGACTCCCAAGCGCCTCCAGCAATTTGAAATCAGGAACCCGGGTTGCTCGGTTTTCTTTACCTGGGAAAAGGGTATGTATTAGTGTTCAGGGGCGTTTGGCCCGGAGTGGCCGGCTGTTTGCCTTCTGAACTTCTGCATTTCCCAATCTGCCTCCCAGACCCAGTTGGCCCCTGTCCCAATACTAGCTGCTTTGGCCTCGGCACGTGTCTCCTATCTCCCATCAGGAACCTGGCAGCTGAGTCACGCTTACCTGAGAAAAGGGCTGGTGGTCACATTCAGGGCCCAGGGGCCCTTCGTGACCATCAGCCGGCTAAAATTCTGCATTGCGCAGGATGGCTCCCAGACCCAAGCTGCCACCACCGTACAGTCAGTCTCGTTTGAGGGTCCCAAATGGCTCCAGCAATATTCCATCAGGAACCTGGGATGCTGAGTTGTCTTCTTCTGGGAAAGGGCCAGCATTGGTGTTCAGGAGGCCTTGCCCGGAGTTGCTGGCTGCCTGCTGAAATTTCTGTATTGCCAAATATGCCTCTTCGAGCCAAGGTGGCACGAGTTCCAACTCCAGCTGCTTTTTCTTCAGCACGCGTCTCCTGCCGTCTGCCATCAGGAACCTCGGCCGGTGAGTTACACTTCCCTGTGTAAAGGGCTGCCTATTGTGTTCAGGTCCTAGGGGCCGTCCGCCTACTCACCTTTTGCCTTGCGCAGGTGCCCCCTAGACCTCAGGTGGAATCAGTTCCAACTCTAGCTGGTTTCACAGCGCTAAGTGGCTTCTGTAATCTGCCATCTGGAACGTGATCCGGTGAGTGTGGATTGATAGGGGAAAAGGCCGGTCTCCGTGTTGAGGGGCCTGTTGTCCGGAGAGGCCCATCGCCTGCTGAACTTCTGCATTGCAGAGGTTGCCTCCCGGACTCTAGCTGCCACCACTGCAAAGTCAGGCTACTTTGACAGCGCCCAGCGTCTCCCGGAGTCTGCCATCAGGACCCTGCGCCGTTGAGCGTTGTTTCCCAGGGCAACGGGTCAGCATTTTTTTTCAGGCGCCTCAGGCCCAGCGTGTTCCGCTGCCTGTTGAAATTCCCTATTGCACAGGATGCTTCCAGGTCGTAAGCTGGCACAACTTGCAGGTCAGGCTGGTTTGAGCGTCTTAAGGCGCTCCTGCAATCTGCCATCAGGAACGTAGTCTGTTGCATTTTCTTTCCAGGGAAAAGACCTTGCTTTGGTGTTTGGGTGCCCGCGGCCTGGAGCGGCTGTTTGGCTCCTAAAATTCTGCATTGCACCAGATGCCTTGCAGACCCAAGCCGGCAGTAGTGAACACTCAGGCTGCATTAACAATAACTGGTGCCTCCTGCAAAGGGACACCAGGAACCCGGAACGGTTAGTTTTGTTTACCTAGGAAACGGGGTGGCATTTTTGGTAAGGACTCAGCCGCCACGAGTGCCCAGCCGGCTCCTCATATTTCGCATGGCACAGGATACCTCTCAAGCCCACCCCAGCACCTCTGCAAAATCAGGCCGCGTAGTCAGTCCCAAGCGCCTCCTCTGAACCAACCCGGGCAGGTGAGTTTCGTTTGCCAGGGGAAAGGGCCAGTGTTTGCGTTCACGGGCCTGTAGCCCGGAGCGGTGCGGTGTCTGCTGAAATTCTATTTTGTGAAGCATGCCTTCCAGATTCCAGCTGGCACCAGGGACACCTCAAGGTACTTTGGTAGTGCCAAGTGCCTCATGCAAATTGCCATCTCGAACCTGAGTTAGTTAGCTGTCATTGCTAGGGAAAAGGGCCAGCACCCGTGTTCAGAGGTCTACGGACCAGAGGGGCCGGCCGCTTGCTGAAAAACGTGCCTCGCGCCAGACGTCTCACAGACACAAGCCGTCACCACCCCAAAGTCAGGTGGCTTTGTGAGTCTTAAATGCCTCCTGCAAACCTTCCCCAGCTGTCCCTCATTGTTAAGGGTTTTGATTGACAGAAAAAAATCTGTTTTTTCATTGCTTGAGGGATTTAAATTGAGGAGAACCCTTCGTTTCACAATATTTTTGGAGAACGAATTATAGGGTAGAATCAGTTTATTTGTCATGTTATCAGTTTCAGTGGACCTAACTGCCCCACTGTCTAATTTTTATGGGTTCACTTGAAGAAAGCTGTGTCTTTTTCAGCATTTTTAGGATTTAAGTATTCATTTCTGGCCACTTTTTTTCCGTGCCTTTGGAGCAGGTATCTTAGAGAAGAGCAAGCCCGGCGTGTACTTAACACATAAACCACCCAGGAGGTTTTTTTTCCTCATTTTTATTTCTAATGCAGTTAGGCCTAATTAGGAGTCCCAATGAGACTTAGACTATTTACGTCATTATCATTCTTCTCCACCCTACTTTGTCCTACATGATGTTCTACTTAGCAATTACCAAAGACTAATTATGTAAGGCAGCAGCATATCACCCAATGTATCTATCTATGTAACCTTAAGAAAAAGTTTAATGTCTTACCAGTTTTCTGTTCTTCTGCTGCCAGTAGTCACTGTGAAAATGGAAAGCACTATTTTTTCTATGAAGAGCTTTCTTCTTTAACAAGCCTTTTGCTCCTCTTGAATCTGAGTCAGAGGAGCTAAACTGCTGCAGCTTTTCTGAGGGCTTTTATACCCGGTGGGATTAGTCCCCTCCCTTTTCCAGGGCATCATGGGAACGAGAGGCGGGCACTATCAGGGGTATATTAACCCCAGCCTTGGTTGGGGGCCTTCATTCCCTCCCTGGGAACTGCTGGGGTAAGAGCTCTCCTCTCATTTCAGTGAAGAGTCTCTTTTAGCTTATCTCAGCTCATTTTCAGCAGGTGTTTCTGGGCATCTAAAGTAACAGAGGCTTGGGAAATACAGTGAAGAAAATGCCATGGAATACAGGGAGTATTTAGGTTTGTGGTTTTGAGTTTTGTGTTTTGGGGGGGTAAAGTACGTTTGTAGTTTCTGGTTTTGTTCTTGTGTTTGGCTTTTTTTTTTTTTTTTCTTCCATTGTTTTTAGTAGGAGGGTAGCTTTCACAGATTCCAGGGTGTGTCAACTCCAGTACATTTTTCAGCAGATTAATCATGTCATAAGAGGGATCGTCCCTGTGTCCAAGAAGATGCGTGCGATTGGGGCTTCAGGGGATTTGAGAATTGAGAGTAGGTGAAGTGAGGGTGAGTAGGTATCCAGTTGGGAGTTCTTGGGGGGGGGTGTTTGTAGGCAGCAGGGTGTGAAAGGGTGTTTATTTCAGGGCTCCCCCACCCAAGGTTTTCAGAAGCATAGCAGCGGCATTTTCCTGTCTTTCTCACACAAGGTCATCCACTGCAGTCACAGGAATGCCATTCAACATTCCCTTTGTTTAACCCAGTTGCCATTCTCAATAAAGGCCGCAGCCTTGGAGTCAGGATGAAGCTGGAGCCTGAGGGAGCCAGGCCCACTCAGGAGAGGGCAAGTAGCTGCCTTGCTGGGATTTGGCCCACATAACTCTGGACTCGCACTTTGCTTTTGGTTTTCTTTATTGTAGCTGACCGAGAGGCACGCAGGCCCTTACGAGGCCCTCGGAGGCAGACTTATTTCAGGTGCAACATGGATTCCCATCACCCATGATTGAAAAGATAAGTCGGGGGCCACTGCCTGGAGATGGGAGAGTAGCAGATTTGGAGTTCTTGGGCCAAATTTAAAAATGAGCAGAGGGGAATGCAATCTTGTCCAAGGGCCTCTTAGGACAGCTAAAGGGAGAGGCTCTACTTTTGATGGCAGCTTTCAGGCGGGCAGCGCAGAACAGCTCCGGTCTGTGTCATGTTGTCCACTGTGCCGTGTTTACTAGTGTGTCTTTGGCATGCCTTTTGCCTTCTCCCCTTAGAGGCCCTCAAAACAAGCATGATGTCTCGTGGTTCTCGTTCCCCTGTTTGTCACGTTCCGTGTCACGGGTGTCTGCACATATTTGTGCCGGAGCTGTTCTGCCCTGCCGCCAGGCCTGCTGCAATAGGACAAGCCCTGGGGAGTTGGAATTAGTAATGTGGGATGTACTTGAGCTCTAGATGCTCTTCCTAGACTGACATAAGGTGTTTGCAGCTTTTGAGTTATCCTGGTGGTGTTTGACATATGTTCTAACTTTCTTTCAGGTGCAGATGCATTCCAGGTGTGGCAGAGGGTCAGGGTTAGGAGGTGCCGGGCCTTCTTAGGAGCGCGGTGAGTAGCAGAGTGGTGGGGTTTTGGCCGATGCGGTGCCAAGGTCAGGCACTGATGTTTGGTTCTCTTTAATCTAGCTATCTGAGAGACACCAGCCCGGTGCCAGCAGGACCTTCCCAGCTGACGAGGTGGCCTTTCTCTGCACCTGAGACGGACTGGCATCCCCAGATGTGTGAGAGATAAGTAGAGGGCTGTGACCCACAGAGGGGATGAAGGCATGGTGCTGGTTTGGGAATTACTGGGAGGGGTTTTTGAGTCCGATTTGGAGGTGGGGGGTGTTCATGAAGTGGCCCCTTAGGCCCCATAGAAGCCACGTCTCACTTTTGATCCCAGTGCTGCGGTGTGCAGGGCAGAGCAGTCCCGGTGTGTCTCGTGTCACTTGTCTGTTGTGCATTATGTGTTGTTTGTGTATGCCATGTCTTTTACCTTAGGGGGGCCTGTCAGAAACCCTAGCATCCTTGTTAGCATCTGTGATCTCTGCATTCCCTGGCCTGGCAGCCAGGCCACAAAACTTTTGACTGGGGAGCTCAGACAGGCATCAGACTCTCTTCTCTCTTTGGAACCATCCAGTCAGGTGTCTTGTCAGGTCTTGTTCTGAGCTGTCCGGACAGCTATGCCCCACCTGGATCCATTGTGGTGGATTAGGACTTGTAAGAATGTGAGGGCAGGCAGAGGATTTTGACCATAGGATTCCTAGGCATCGATCTTTGCTGTTCTTGGAATAAATCCTTCAGTTACCTTCTTCCTCCAGGGTTCTCTGAGCTTCATCAGCTCACCATCAGTTTCAACTCGGTCATGTTCTTTTGCATTCTATCAGTCCTTGCGACCATTTTCGTTGCCGGAAGATTTCTGTCTGTGTGTTGTGTGCTTTGTTTGTCCTGTCCTGCCTGTCCTGTGTCACGGGTGTCAGCACACGTATGTGCCGGAGCTGCTCTGCCCTGCCGCATAGCCTGGTGCAATAGTAGAAATCCCGGGGACTTGGAATGTGTAATGTGGGGTGTAGTTGGACTCTAGGTGGGATTTGTAGATGGACACAGGATATATGGAGCTCCTCAGTTATCCTGCAACAGTTTGACTCTTGTCCTATTTTTTTTTTCAGATTGAGATGGATTAAATCTGTGCCAGAGGGCCCCATCCCGTTGAGGGGGTTGCCCCGAGCAGGTGAGGCCCCATTTGTCTCTGCAGCAGAAGTGTGTGTGGTGACTGTGTTACCGCACTGTTCTTTGTCTTTCTTTTTAGGAAGTCACTCTGGATACCAGCAGCCAAGGTGAGCAGCGGAGAGAAGTGGTTCTTATTGCTCAGCTCTCAAGAACAACAATTTTTCAGCAGATGGATCATGTCGCAAGAGAGATCTGCCCAGTGTCAAGGATGATGTTTGAGATTGAAGCTTCAGGTGAGTTGAGGGTTGTGACTGGGAGAGAGAGGGTGATCAGGTATCCAGGTAGGAGGTCTTGGGAGGGGGTTTGCAGGCAGCAGGGTGAGAAAGGGTGTTTATTTGAGGGCCCCCTCACACAAGGCTGTTCAGAAGCCTAGCAGAGGCATTCCCATGTCTCGCAGCACACAAGGTCATCCACTGTACTCACAGCAATGCCATTTAACTTTGCCTTTCTCTTACCCAGGTACCACCCCTAATGCAGGCCACAGCCTTGGAATCAGGATGAAGCTGGAGCCTGAGGGAGCCAGGCACACTCAGGAGAGGGCAAGTAGCTGACTGGCTGGGATATGTCCCCCATAATTCTGGACTCATACTTTTGTTTTGGTTTTCTTTATTGTAGCTGACCAAGAGGCTAACGGGCTATCAGGGGCCCTCCGAGGCAGACTCATTTCAGGACCAATGTGGATTGCCATCACTCATCATCCAAAAGATAAGTTGGGGGCCTTGGCCTGGAGATGGGAGTGTAGCAGATTGGGAGTTTTTGGGCCAGATTTAACAAATAGTGGAGGGCAAAGTAATCTTGTCCAAGGGCATGTAAGGACAAGTGAAGTGAGAGACTCTACTTTTGATGGCAGCTTTTAGGCGGGCAGTGCAGAACAGCTCCGGTCTGTTTGGTGTTGTCCCATGTGCCTGTTACCTGCTGTGTCTTTGGGGTCCCTTTTGCCTTCTCCGCTCGAGGCCTTCACCGCAAGCATGATGTGTTGTGTTTCATGTCCCCCTGTTGGTCACGTTCTGTGTCACGGGTGTCTGCCCATTTTTGTGCTGGAGCTCTTTTGCCCTGCCACTAGGCCTGCTGCAATAGGACAAACCATGGGGAGTTGAAATTTGTAATGTGCGATGTACTTGAGCTCTAGATGCTCTTCCTAGATTGACATAAGGTGTTTACAGCTTTTGAGTTATCCTGGTGGTGTTTGACATATGTTCTAACTTTCTTTCAGGTGCAGATGCATTCCAGGTGTGGCAGAGGGTCAGGGTTAGGAGGTGCCGGGCCTTCTTAGGAGCGCGGTGAGTAGCAGAGTGGTGGGGTTTTGGCCGATGCGGTGCCAAGGTCAGGCACTGATGTTTGGTTCTCTTTAATCTAGCTGTCTGAGAGACACCAGCCCGGTGCCAGCAGGACCTTCCCAGCTGACGAGGTGGCCTTTCTCTGCACCTGAGACGGACTGGCATCCCCAGATGTCTGAGAGATAAGTAGAGGGCTGTGACCCACAGAGGGGATGAAGGCATGGTGCTGGTTTGGGAATTACTGGGAGGGGTTTTTGAGTCCGATTTGGAGGTGGGCGGTGTTCATGAAGTGGCCCCTTACGCCCCATAAAAGCCATGTCTCACTGTTGATCACAGTGCTGTGGTGCGCAGGGCAAAGCAGTCCCGGTGTGTCTCATGTCCTTTGTCTGTTGTGCATTATGTGTTGTTTGTGTATGCCATGTCTTTTACCTTAGGGGGGCCTGTCAGAAACCTTGGCATCCTTGTTAGCATCTGTGATCTCTGCATTCCCTGGCCTGGCAGCCCGGCCACAGAACTTTTGACTGGGGAGCTCAGACAGGCATCAGACTCTCTTCTCTCTTTGGAAGCATCCAGTCAGGTGTCTTGCCAGGTCTTGTTCTGAGCTGTCCGGACAGCTGTGCCCCACCTGGATCCATTTTGGTGGATTAGGACTTGTAAGAATGTGAGGGCAGGCAGAGGATTCTGAGCATAGGATTCCTAGGCATCGATCTTTGCTGTTCTTGGAATAAATCCTTCAGTTAGCATCTTCTTCCTCCAGGGTTCTCTGAGCCTCATCAGCTGACCGTCAGTTTGAACTCAGTCATCTCCTTTTGCATTCTCTCAGTCCTTGCAAACATTTTCCTTGCCAAGAGATTTCTGTTCCTGTTGTGCCCCCGTTGTTTGTCCTGTCCTGTCTGTCCTGTGTCACGGGTGTCAGCACACCTATGAGCCGGAGGTGCTCTGCCCTGCCGCATAGCCTGGTGCAATAGTAGAAATCCCGGGGACTTGGAATGTGTAATGTGGGGTGTAGTTGGACTCTAGGTGGGATTTGTAGATGGACACAGGATATCTGGAGCTCCTCAGTTATCCTGCAACAGTTTGACTCTTGTCCTACCTTTTTTTTTCAGATTGAGATGGATTAAATCGGTGCCAGAGGGCCCCATCCCGTTGAGGGGATTGCCCCGAGCAGGTGAGGCCCCATTTGTCTCTGCAGCAGAAGTGTGTATGGTGACTGTGTTACCGCACTGTTCTTTGTCTTTCTTTTTAGGAAGTCAATCTGGATACCAGCAGCCAAGGTCAGCAGCGGAGAGAAGTGGTTCTTATTGCTCAGCTCTCAAGTACAACAATATTTCAGCGGATTGATCATGTTGCAAGAGAGGTCTGCCCAGTGTCAAGGATGATGTTTGAGATTGAAGCTTCAGGTGAGTTGAGGATTGTGACTAGGAGAGGGCGGGTGATCAGGTATCGAGTTAGGAGGTCTTGGGAGGGGGTTTGCAGGCAGCAGGGTGAGAAAGGGTGTTTATTTGAGGGCCCTCCCACACAAGGCTGTTCAGAAGCCTAGCAGAGGCATTGCCATGTCTTAGAGCACACAAGGTCATCCACTGCACTCACAGCAATGCCATTTAACTTTGCCTTTCTCTAACCCAGGTGCCACCCCTAATGAAGGCCACAGCCTTGGAATCAGGATGAAGCTGGAGCCTCAGGGAGCCAGGCACACTCAGGAGAGGGCAAGTAGCTGACTGGCTGGGATATGTCCCCCATAATTCTGGACTCATACTTTTGTTTTGGTTTTCTTTATTGTAGCTGACCAAGAGGCTAACGGGCTATCAGGGGCCCTCCGAGGCAGACTCATTTCAGGACCAATGTGGATTGCCATCACTCATCATCCAAAAGATAAGTTGGGGGCCTTGGCCTGGAGATGGGAGTGTAGCAGATTGGGAGTTTTTGGGCCAGATTTAACAAATAGCGGAGGCAGAAGCAATCTTGTCCAAGGGCATGTTAGGACAAATGAAGGGAGAGACTCTACTTTTGATGGCAGCTTTTAGGCGGGCAGTGCAGAACAGCTCCGGTCTGTTTGGTGTTGTCCCGTGTGCCTGTTACCTGCTGTGTCTTTGGGGTCCCTTTTGCCCTCTTCCCTCGAGGCCCTCACCGCAAGCATGATGTGTTGTGTTTCACGTCCCCCTGTTGGTCACGTTCCGTGTCACGGGTGTCTGCACATATTTGTCCCGGGGCTCTTTTGCCCTGCCGCCTGGCCTGCTGCAATAGGACAAACCATGGGGAGTTGAAATTTGTAATGTGGGATGTACTTGGGGTCTAGATGCTCTTCCTAGATTGATATAAGGTGTTTGCAGCTTTTGAGTTATCCTGGTGGTGTTTGACATATGTTCTAACTTTCTTTCAGGTGCAGATGCATTCCAGGTGTGGCAGAGGGTCAGGGTTAGGAGATGCCGGGCCTTCTTAGGAGCGCGGTGAGTAGCAGAGTGGTGGGGTTTTGGCCGATGCGGTGCCAAGGTCAGGCACTGATGTTTGGTTCTCTTTAATCTAGCTGTCTGAGAGACACCAGCCCGGTGCCAGCAGGACCTTCCCAGCTGACGAGGTGGCCTTTCTCTGCACCTGAGACGGACTGGCATCCCCAGATGTGTGAGAGATAAGTAGAGGGCTGTGACCCACAGAGGGGATGAAGGCATGGTGCTGGTTTGGGAATTACTGGGAGGGGTTTTTGAGTCCGATTTGGAGCTGGGCGGTGTTCATGAAGTGGCCCCTTAGGCTCCATAAAAGCCACGTCTCACTGTTGATCCCAGTGCTGCGGTACGCAGGGCAGAGCAGTCCCGGTGTGTCTCGTGTCCTTTGTCTGTTGTGCATTATGTGTTGTTTGTGCATGCAATGTCTTTTACCTTAGGGGGGCCTGTCAGAAACCCTGGCATCCTTGTTAGCATCTGTGATCTCTGCATTCCCTGTCCTGGCACCCAGGCCACACATGCGGTTCTTATATCTGTCTCAGCTCCCCGGTCAAAAGTTCTCTCTTTGGAAGCATCCAGTCAGGTGTTTTGTCAGGTCTTGTTCTGAGCTGTCCGGACAGCTATGCCCCACCTGGATCCATTGTGGTGGATTAGGACTTGTAAGAATGTGAGGGCAGGCAGAGGATTTTGACCATAGGATTCCTAGGCATTGATCTTTGCTGTTCTTGGAATACATCCTTCAGTTAGCATCTTCTTCCTCCAGGGTTCTCTGAGCCTCATCAGCTGACCGTCAGTTTGAACTCAGTCATCTCCCTTTGCGTTCTCTCAGTCCTTGCAGCCATTTTCCTTGCCGAGAGATTTTTGTCTGTGTGTTGTGCCCTTTGTTTGTCCTGTCCTGTCTGTCCTGTGTCACGGGTGTCAGCACACCTATGAGCCGGAGGTGCTCTGCCCTGCCGCATAGCCTGGTGCAATAGTAGAAATCCCGGGGACTTGGAATGTGTAATGTGGGGTGTAGTTGGACTCTAGGTGGGATTTGTAGATGGACACAGGATATCTGGAGCTCCTCAGTTATCCTGCAACAGTTTGACTCTTGTCCTACCTTTTTTTTTCAGATTGAGATGGATTAAATCGGTGCCAGAGGGCCCCATCCCGTTGAGGGGATTGCCCCGAGCAGGTGAGGCCCCATTTGTCTCTGCAGCAGAAGTGTGTATGGTGACTGTGTTACCGCACTGTTCTTTGTCTTTCTTTTTAGGAAGTCAATCTGGATACCAGCAGCCAAGGTCAGCAGCGGAGAGAAGTGGTTCTTATTGCTCAGCTCTCAAGTACAACAATATTTCAGCGGATTGATCATGTTGCAAGAGAGGTCTGCCCAGTGTCAAGGATGATGTTTGAGATTGAAGCTTCAGGTGAGTTGAGGATTGTGACTAGGAGAGGGCGGGTGATCAGGTATCGAGTTAGGAGGTCTTGGGAGGGGGTTTGCAGGCAGCAGGGTGAGAAAGGGTGTTTATTTGAGGGCCCTCCCACACAAGGCTGTTCAGAAGCCTAGCAGAGGCATTGCCATGTCTTAGAGCACACAAGGTCATCCACTGCACTCACAGCAATGCCATTTAACTTTGCCTTTCTCTAACCCAGGTGCCACCCCTAATGAAGGCCACAGCCTTGGAATCAGGATGAAGCTGGAGCCTCAGGGAGCCAGGCACACTCAGGAGAGGGCAAGTAGCTGACTGGCTGGGATATGTCCCCCATAATTCTGGACTCATACTTTTGTTTTGGTTTTCTTTATTGTAGCTGACCAAGAGGCTAACGGGCTATCAGGGGCCCTCCGAGGCAGACTCATTTCAGGACCAATGTGGATTGCCATCACTCATCATCCAAAAGATAAGTTGGGGGCCTTGGCCTGGAGATGGGAGTGTAGCAGATTGGGAGTTTTTGGGCCAGATTTAACAAATAGCGGAGGCAGAAGCAATCTTGTCCAAGGGCATGTTAGGACAAATGAAGGGAGAGACTCTACTTTTGATGGCAGCTTTTAGGCGGGCAGTGCAGAACAGCTCCGGTCTGTTTGGTGTTGTCCCGTGTGCCTGTTACCTGCTGTGTCTTTGGGGTCCCTTTTGCCCTCTTCCCTCGAGGCCCTCACCGCAAGCATGATGTGTTGTGTTTCACGTCCCCCTGTTGGTCACGTTCCGTGTCACGGGTGTCTGCACATATTTGTCCCGGGGCTCTTTTGCCCTGCCGCCTGGCCTGCTGCAATAGGACAAACCATGGGGAGTTGAAATTTGTAATGTGGGATGTACTTGGGGTCTAGATGCTCTTCCTAGATTGATATAAGGTGTTTGCAGCTTTTGAGTTATCCTGGTGGTGTTTGACATATGTTCTAACTTTCTTTCAGGTGCAGATGCATTCCAGGTGTGGCAGAGGGTCAGGGTTAGGAGATGCCGGGCCTTCTTAGGAGCGCGGTGAGTAGCAGAGTGGTGGGGTTTTGGCCGATGCGGTGCCAAGGTCAGGCACTGATGTTTGGTTCTCTTTAATCTAGCTGTCTGAGAGACACCAGCCCGGTGCCAGCAGGACCTTCCCAGCTGACGAGGTGGCCTTTCTCTGCACCTGAGACGGACTGGCATCCCCAGATGTGTGAGAGATAAGTAGAGGGCTGTGACCCACAGAGGGGATGAAGGCATGGTGCTGGTTTGGGAATTACTGGGAGGGGTTTTTGAGTCCGATTTGGAGCTGGGCGGTGTTCATGAAGTGGCCCCTTAGGCTCCATAAAAGCCACGTCTCACTGTTGATCCCAGTGCTGCGGTACGCAGGGCAGAGCAGTCCCGGTGTGTCTCGTGTCCTTTGTCTGTTGTGCATTATGTGTTGTTTGTGCATGCAATGTCTTTTACCTTAGGGGGGCCTGTCAGAAACCCTGGCATCCTTGTTAGCATCTGTGATCTCTGCATTCCCTGTCCTGGCACCCAGGCCACACATGCGGTTCTTATATCTGTCTCAGCTCCCCGGTCAAAAGTTCTCTCTTTGGAAGCATCCAGTCAGGTGTTTTGTCAGGTCTTGTTCTGAGCTGTCCGGACAGCTATGCCCCACCTGGATCCATTGTGGTGGATTAGGACTTGTAAGAATGTGAGGGCAGGCAGAGGATTTTGACCATAGGATTCCTAGGCATTGATCTTTGCTGTTCTTGGAATACATCCTTCAGTTAGCATCTTCTTCCTCCAGGGTTCTCTGAGCCTCATCAGCTGACCGTCAGTTTGAACTCAGTCATCTCCCTTTGCGTTCTCTCAGTCCTTGCAGCCATTTTCCTTGCCGAGAGATTTTTGTCTGTGTGTTGTGCCCTTTGTTTGTCCTGTCCTGTCTGTCCTGTGTCACGGGTGTCAGCACACCTATGAGCCGGAGGTGCTCTGCCCTGCCGCATAGCCTGGTGCAATAGTAGAAATCCCGGGGACTTGGAATGTGTAATGTGGGGTGTAGTTGGACTCTAGGTGGGATTTGTAGATGGACACAGGATATCTGGAGCTCCTCAGTTATCCTGCAACAGTTTGACTCTTGTCCTACCTTTTTTTTTCAGATTGAGATGGATTAAATCGGTGCCAGAGGGCCCCATCCCGTTGAGGGGATTGCCCCGAGCAGGTGAGGCCCCATTTGTCTCTGCAGCAGAAGTGTGTATGGTGACTGTGTTACCGCACTGTTCTTTGTCTTTCTTTTTAGGAAGTCAATCTGGATACCAGCAGCCAAGGTCAGCAGCGGAGAGAAGTGGTTCTTATTGCTCAGCTCTCAAGTACAACAATATTTCAGCGGATTGATCATGTTGCAAGAGAGGTCTGCCCAGTGTCAAGGATGATGTTTGAGATTGAAGCTTCAGGTGAGTTGAGGATTGTGACTAGGAGAGGGCGGGTGATCAGGTATCGAGTTAGGAGGTCTTGGGAGGGGGTTTGCAGGCAGCAGGGTGAGAAAGGGTGTTTATTTGAGGGCCCTCCCACACAAGGCTGTTCAGAAGCCTAGCAGAGGCATTCCCGTGTGTTACAGCACACAAGGTCATCCACTGCACTCACAGCAATGCCATTTAACTTTGCCTTTCTCTAACCCAGGTGCCACCCCTAATGAAGGCCACAGCCTTGGAATCAGGATGAAGCTGGAGCCTCAGGGAGCCAGGCACACTCAGGAGAGGGCAAGTAGCTGACTGGCTGGGATATGTCCCCCATAATTCTGGACTCATACTTTTGTTTTGGTTTTCTTTATTGTAGCTGACCAAGAGGCTAACGGGCTATCAGGGGCCCTCCGAGGCAGACTCATTTCAGGACCAATGTGGATTGCCATCACTCATCATCCAAAAGATAAGTTGGGGGCCTTGGCCTGGAGATGGGAGTGTAGCAGATTGGGAGTTTTTGGGCCAGATTTAACAAATAGCGGAGGCAGAAGCAATCTTGTCCAAGGGCATGTTAGGACAAATGAAGGGAGAGACTCTACTTTTGATGGCAGCTTTTAGGCGGGCAGTGCAGAACAGCTCCGGTCTGTTTGGTGTTGTCCCGTGTGCCTGTTACCTGCTGTGTCTTTGGGGTCCCTTTTGCCCTCTTCCCTCGAGGCCCTCACCGCAAGCATGATGTGTTGTGTTTCACGTCCCCCTGTTGGTCACGTTCCGTGTCACGGGTGTCTGCACATATTTGTCCCGGGGCTCTTTTGCCCTGCCGCCTGGCCTGCTGCAATAGGACAAACCATGGGGAGTTGAAATTTGTAATGTGGGATGTACTTGGGGTCTAGATGCTCTTCCTAGATTGATATAAGGTGTTTGCAGCTTTTGAGTTATCCTGGTGGTGTTTGACATATGTTCTAACTTTCTTTCAGGTGCAGATGCATTCCAGGTGTGGCAGAGGGTCAGGGTTAGGAGATGCCGGGCCTTCTTAGGAGCGCGGTGAGTAGCAGAGTGGTGGGGTTTTGGCCGATGCGGTGCCAAGGTCAGGCACTGATGTTTGGTTCTCTTTAATCTAGCTGTCTGAGAGACACCAGCCCGGTGCCAGCAGGACCTTCCCAGCTGACGAGGTGGCCTTTCTCTGCACCTGAGACGGACTGGCATCCCCAGATGTGTGAGAGATAAGTAGAGGGCTGTGACCCACAGAGGGGATGAAGGCATGGTGCTGGTTTGGGAATTACTGGGAGGGGTTTTTGAGTCCGATTTGGAGCTGGGCGGTGTTCATGAAGTGGCCCCTTAGGCTCCATAAAAGCCACGTCTCACTGTTGATCCCAGTGCTGCGGTACGCAGGGCAGAGCAGTCCCGGTGTGTCTCGTGTCCTTTGTCTGTTGTGCATTATGTGTTGTTTGTGCATGCAATGTCTTTTACCTTAGGGGGGCCTGTCAGAAACCCTGGCATCCTTGTTAGCATCTGTGATCTCTGCATTCCCTGTCCTGGCACCCAGGCCACACATGCGGTTCTTATATCTGTCTCAGCTCCCCGGTCAAAAGTTCTCTCTTTGGAAGCATCCAGTCAGGTGTTTTGTCAGGTCTTGTTCTGAGCTGTCCGGACAGCTATGCCCCACCTGGATCCATTGTGGTGGATTAGGACTTGTAAGAATGTGAGGGCAGGCAGAGGATTTTGACCATAGGATTCCTAGGCATTGATCTTTGCTGTTCTTGGAATACATCCTTCAGTTAGCATCTTCTTCCTCCAGGGTTCTCTGAGCCTCATCAGCTGACCGTCAGTTTGAACTCAGTCATCTCCCTTTGCGTTCTCTCAGTCCTTGCAGCCATTTTCCTTGCCGAGAGATTTTTGTCTGTGTGTTGTGCCCTTTGTTTGTCCTGTCCTGCCTGTCCTGTGTCACGGGTGTCTGCACACATTTGTGCCGGAGCTGCTCTGCCCTGTTGCCTAGCCTGGTGTAATTGGAGTAATCCTGCGGACTTGGAATTTATAATGTTAGGTGTACTTGAACTCTAGATAATATTCTTAGGTCGATAGAAGGTTTTTGCAGATTTTGGGTTATCCTCCTGGTATTTGACCTATGTTCTTACTTTCTTTCAGGTGCAGGCGCATTGCATTCATGGCTGCGCACCCCATCCTGGGTGAGAGGGTTCCTGAAATCAGGTCAGTCAACAGTTGTCTGTGCAGGGTGTGTGGTAAGTGTGACCCTGTTACAGGTCTGTTCTTTGTCTTTATTTTTAGGATGCAAAGCTGGATCTCAGCAGTCAAGTTCAAGAAGGCAAGGTGAGCAGTGAACAGTAGCCTTCATTGTTGCTGAGGTCTCAATTCCCGGGGCAAGTCTAAGTCTCCATTCTTGTTTTTGTGCCTTAGTCAAGCCGCTCTGAGCACGTCAAGCCGCCATCCCCCACCAGATGACGGACCGGGTTCGCTGATCTTGTCAGCCCTGTCTTCTGGGTAGGGTCCGGATCCACTGAGGAATTCCGGTAAGTCAGGCAAGTAGGGATGAGGAGCATCGGTCCATGCAGTTTTCAGCAATCCTACATCATCTCCTGTCCTCTTCATGCAGGTGTACTCTGTGATGGTGGCATCGGTGTCTCAGCATGGCTGACGTGTGTGACTCCAGGCGATCGGCCATTGGTAGGATAACAGTGAGTAGCAGACTTGTGCCTTTTGGCCGATGCGGTGCCAAGATCAGGCACTGATGTTTGGTTTTCTTTAATCTAGCTGCCTGAGAGACACCAGCCCGGTGGCAGCAGGAACTCCGCAGCTGCTGAGGCGGCCTTGCTTTGCACCCGATACAGAGCAGTATCGCCAGATGTCTGTGAGATAAGTAGAGGGCTATGAACCACAGAGGGGATGAAAGTGGGGTGCTAGGTCAGACTCCCAGGGTGGGAGGTTTGAATTGGCTCTGGAGATGAGGGTAGCCAACATGTGGCCCCTTTGGCCTCATAAAAGCAAAGCCTCAGTTTTGGTTACGGTGCTGAGGTGGGCAGCAGGGCAGAGCAGTCCCGGTGTGTCTTATGTCCCTTGTCTTTTGTGTATTGTCTGTCTGGATATGTCATGTCTCTTTATCTTAGCACTATGAGGGGCCTCTCAGAAACATTTCCTAGCATCCGTGATCTCAGCGTTCTTTGCCCTGGCAGCCGTGCCACGGAACTCTTCACCCGGGAGCCCAGACAGGCATCAGAATTGCATCTCTTTTTAGAAGCAGCCTGTCAGAGGTCTTTTCAGGTCTTGTTCTCAGCTGTATGGACACTTGCACCCTGCAAGGTTCCGTTATGGCTGATTAGCACTTGTGAGCATGTGAGCTGAGTTACAGCATTGTGACTCTAGGGCTCCTGGGCATTCATCTTTGCAGTTCTTGGACTGAATCATTAAGTTTAGCATTTTCTTTTGCCAGGCATCTCTGAGCCTCATCAGCTCACCATCAGTCTAACCTTGGTCATCTCATTTTTCGTCTTATCAGTCCTTGCAGTCATTTTCCTTGCCTACAGGTTTCTGTGTGTGTTTTGTCCTTGTTGTTTGTCTCGTCCCGTCCCGTGTCACGGGTGTCTGCACACATTTGTGCCAGAGCTGCTCCGCCCTGCCCCGTAGCCGGGTGCAATCGGAGGCGTCTTGGGGGCTTGTATTTTGTGATGTCGGGTGTAGTTGGCCTCTAGATGGGATTTGTAAATGGACATGACATGTCGGGAGCCTCTAAGTTATCCTGCAGCCCTTTGACTTTTCTCTGAACTGTCTTTCAGATGCAGAAGGATCAAATCCAGGGCAGAGCCCCCATCTAGGGTGAGGGGATTCCCCCAAGCAGGTCAGTCACTGTTTTCCTCTGTAGAGGAAGCATAAATTATGGCTGTCACAGCTCTTTTGCCTTTCCTTTTAGGAAGTCAAGGCAGAGAGCTGCAGTCCAGGCCAGTGGGCAAGGTGAGCATTGCGTAGCGTACACACGCAGTTTTATTCCTGAGGTCTCAGTTTCTGGCGCAGCTCTGACTATCTCCTCTTGTTTTTTTTTCTTTTTTTTATTCTTTTAGGTGGTTCACTTGTGATCTATCCCGGCCGAGGCTGCTCATGCCAGGTGGGTGCAAACCTAAGGTATTGGTGTGGTATACTTGTCACGGTAGGGAGGTTGTGTTTTCCCAGTGTCTCAGCATGCTTTTTTGCTTTGTTTCCTTGCAGGTGCTGTACCTCCCCTAAGCATGACCAAGGAACAGAGGAGGGCAGGTGAGTCGGTGTTTAGGCAGGCTGAGTCATAGGGGAGCGTTATGCAGCAGCATGCTAAGCGTGTATATTTTCTTTTTGCAGGTGTCTTCTGGGCACCCTCCTGAGTCAAATCAAGTTTTGAGGTGAGCCGGGGCAGCGGTGCGGAGGAGTCCCGGGGATTACTGTTTTTGAGGGCAATAGTCACCTTTTCTGTTGTATCTTAGGTACCCTGAGCAGGCTCGTAGCCACAGCTGGGAAGCGGCAGCACCGAATCACACACATCGAGAACATCTCAACGCGCACGTCCGATCGAGGATGGATTTTGTCCGCTCGTGTTCCAAAAGCTAAGTGTTGGGGCAGCGGTCAGGAGAAGGGGAAAAGCCTTTACTATCACAGGGGGCAGTTTCACATCAGCTTAGCTGAGAGGTCTGTAGTGGGATGGGCTCTTTGGAATTAAAGAGAGAGGGTTTGTCCTCAGCCTCACGAGAGCCTTTGCCGGGCAGGGCAGTTCCGACCCATCTCCACGTTCTCGTGGACTTTGCGTCGTCAGTTTTCCTCGACTCGGCATCGTCACGGCCGTTTCCCCCGAGGGGCTCGCCTTCGGGTCCGGAGCTATCGCCACGGTCATCCGGCACACCGCTTCCTTCCGTCGGCTGGCCGAGCGTCTCGAGGGTCTTCCTAACTGCTTTGACACTAACTTCTTTTTGCGAGCTACATTTCATCATCACGTGCCATCATCATAGGTCTTCCTTTCCTGTGGCTCATCTTGTGTTTGCAATATCAGATCCCTAAGGGGAAAGTTCCCGCTTGCCTTTGCATTAGGTCATCTGCGTCTGTGTTATGTTGTGTGTGTCCATTGTCTCACGCCCAAGGCCTTTCTTACATCTTGACGCTTTGTCGGCACTAATCCGTGCCATATTGCCTATGTTCTCCTCATGTGCCTTTCTGGATATTCCTTATTCTGCCCTCTTTATATTTTTACTCTCTGAGCCAGGTAGGATTAGAGAAGATGTTCTCATCTGTCTTCCTTCTCACTACCAGCTTTGGTAGTGCCTTTTTTCCCAATGACATTTTTTTGGACTTCTAGAGCGGTGTCTTATACCCTCCTGACGTGACTGCAGTAGTTCTATAGGTTCCATCTTCTGAAAGGGTATAGGTCTCAGGACTTCATCTTCCAGAGTGATCTTAAGTCCTGTTTTATATTGTATCTATCTACCTATATTGTGTGTACCTGTGTTGGCATATATTGTATGTACTTATATTGTATGTACCTGTGTTGGCATATATTGTATGTACTTATATTGTATGTACCTGTGTTGGCTTATACTGTATGTACTTATGTTGCATGTACCTGTGTTGGCTTATCTAGCATGTACCTGTGTTGGCTTATAGTGTATGTACTTATCTTGCATGTACCTGTGTTGGCTTATACTGTATGTACTTATATTGTATGTACTTGTGTCGGCTTATATTGCATGTACTTGTGTCAGCTTTTACTGTATGCACTTAGGTTGCATGTACCTGTGTTGGCTTATACTGTATGTACTTATATTGTATGTACTTGTGTCGGCTTATATTGCATGTACTTGTGTCAGCTTTTACTGTATGCACTTAGGTTGCATGTACCTGTGTTGGCTTATACTGTATGTACTCTATGTTGCATGTATGTCTGTTGGTTTATCTTGCATGTGTTAGCTTATAGTCTATGTACTTATCTTGCATGTACCTGTGTTGACTTATCCTGTATGTACTTATGTTGCATGTATGTCTGTTGGTTTATCTTGCATGTACCTGTGTTGGCTTATAGTCTACGTATTTATCTTGCATGTGCCTGTGTTGGCTTATACTGTATGTACTTATATTGTATGTACTTCTGTTGGCTTATCTAGCATGTACCTGTGTTGGCTTATACTGTATGTACTTATCTTGCTTGTACCTGTCTTGGATTATATTGTGTGTACCTGTGTTGGCTTCTACTGTATGTACTTATAATGTATGTAAGCGCATTGCCTTTTATTGTCTGCAATCGCACTTTGTGCATTGGCTTATATTGTGCGTACCTATGTTGTACCACTTATGGTCGGAGGTGCCCTGCCATGGCAGCTAGTCATAGTTAGGTGGAACAGGTATAGAAATTTTCCTGTTGCTTTGTGTTTTGTGGGATTTTGGGTAGAAAACTTATCGGTTCAGAGCGGGGACAATTCCTGGCTGTCAGATTGGCACTTGCTGACCACTTTCTGTTGTCTCACAGGTCCCTGAGCCTACCAATTTCCTTAATCTACCATTTGATGTCCGGGAGGGCCAGCCAGAAGATGCGTCGAAGCACGCTCTTCAGCGTCTCAGGTAAGGGCCGCAGCGAGCGTGTGAGTGGGCAGAGCGTGTGAGCATGTGTGAGAGCCTGTGGCTGTGTTTGTCTGTGTGTGCTAGTCTCTCTGTGTGTGAGCACAGGGTGAGTGGATTTAACCTTGTGTGTGTGACGTTTGCTTTTCAGGTTTTTCAACTCATTTTTAAATTTAGAATAAAAAATCCCCAGCCGGGGGGGTTTTTTTTTTTTCCCCCCGGCTGGGTTTTTTTTTCCTCGGTCCCGGTCGGTCCGTGAGGCGACGTTCATCGCCAAATTTCGGGCACGGAACGGCCAGGGACCGGGGTTTTTGTCAGGCAGGAGGATTTTTTGGGGGCTCCCGGGAGCCACGTTCCCGAGGAGCGGTGTGAATGTGTGGTGAGGGTTAGCGGAGCGGGTGATGTGGGAGGTAGTGTGGGTTTGTGTGTAAGCTGAAGTGTGTGTATGTGTGTGTGTGTGCCTGTTGAAGGTCTGTAGGGTTGTAACCTTGTATGCTGTTTGCTTTTCAGGTTTTTCAACTCATTTTTAAAATTAGAATAAAAAATCCCCAGCCGGGGGGTTTTTTTTTTTTCCCCCCGGCTGGGTTTTTTTTTCCTCGGTCCCGGTCGGTCCGTGAGGCGATGTTCATCGCCAAAGTTTGGGCACGGAACGGCCAGGGACCGGGGTTTTTGTCAGGCAGGACGATTTTTTTGGAGGCTCCCGGGAACCACGTTCCCGTGGACCAATGATTGCTGGGGTTTAATTTAGTAGTTTTGGTGAGAGGGCTGGTGGGTTTGTGTGGTATTTAAAGCGAGTGTCTGTGGTGGGTGAGTGTTGTTTTCTCTGTGGTTTTGTTGTTTTGGGTTTCCTGTAATCATAGATTAACATGTAATGGAAATAGGAAAAGGTTATCAGTTTGTGTTAAGCTTTGTACTGCTTTGTACTGCTTTGTACTGCTTTGTACTGCTTTGTACTGCTTTGTACTGCTTTGTACTGCTTTGTACTGCTTTGTACTGCTTTGTACTGCTTTGTACTGCTTTGTACTGCTTTGTACTGCTTTGTACTGCTTTGTACTGCTTTGTACTGCTTTGTACTGCTTTGTACTGCTTTGTACTGCTTTGTACTGCTTTGTACTGCTTTGTACTGCTTTGTACTGCTTTGTACTGCTTTGTACTGCTTTGTACTGCTTTGTACTGCTTTGTACTGCTTTGTACTGCTTTGTACGTGAATTAGATTTTATTGTTGTGTCTATGGATTGTATCTGTGCTTGCATTTGTATGCACTGTTTCTATGTCTATGTCTTTTGCTGATTTCCTGTAATAAAGTTGAATCACCCCTAATAACGATACCCCCTGCCCTTCCCTCCACCCCCCCCTTCCCCCCACGGCTCCTGTCTTTTTTTGGTGTGGTTTTGTCATTTTTTTCCTCTGTGTTTCTTCCTTTTGCTCCTTACTTTCCTTTTCTATTTTTCACTTAACTTCCATCTGTCTCCCACCCTCTGTTTCTGTGTCTCACTCTTTTTGATGCTGTCTTGCTTCTGTAACTCTGTTCTCTTTCTCTCTTTACTTTGCACCTTATTTCTTTTCCTTTATAACTTTCACCTGTGCTCTTCTTGCTTCTTTTTCTGTCTGCGTTCTCCTTTTCCTTGGTTTGTCTTTTTTTGCTCTTAGTCTTTTCCTTTTTCACTCTACTCTGAGTTTTTGCTGTAACTCTAATCCTAACCACTTTTTTCCCCTTTTAACTCTTGTTTTTCAGTTTTTCCACCCTCCTTTTCTTTTCTGTCTCTGTCTTGGTTTCTCTCTCTGTCTTTTCTTCTCCTCTGTCTCTCTGTCTTCTTTTTTTTCTCTGTGTTCTTTTTTCTCTGTCTTTTCTTCTGTCTGTTTGTCTTTCTCTGTCTTCCTTTGTGCCTCTCTCTTCTCTATTTTCTTTATTCTCTCCTTTTTCTCCATCTCCTTTCTTTTCTCTCTCTTTCTCTTTTCTCTCTTTGTCTGCTTTTCTCTTCTCTCTCTCTATTTTTCTCTCTTTCTTTTCTGTCTTCTCTCTGACTTTTTTCTTGTCTCTCTTAATCTTTTTTTTCTGTCTCTCCTTTCTCTCTCTCTCTCTCTCTCTCTCTCTCTCTCTCTCTCTCTCTCTCTCTCTCTCTCTCCTTTCTCTCTCTCTCTCTCTCTCTCTCTCTCCTCTCTCTTCTCTCTCTTCTCTCTTTTCTTTCTCTCTCTAACTTTGTTTTCCTTTCTAGCTTTAGTTTTAAAAAAGCAGCAGTAGAAACTTTCAGGCTCCCTGGGAGTAAAGCAAAAAAAAAAAAAAAAAAAAATTATAAAACAAAGCCTTTACTCCCCGGGAGCCTGAAATTTTCTACTGCTGCACCAGACATATAGTTTTTCTTCTTTTTATATATAGTATATAGGAACCCCACCCACTCCTAATCAGTACCCCCACCTGCTGCCACTCAAGCCTGATGAGGCACCCCTGTCACTAAGAACCACCCCCATTCCCAAGCACCCACCCCGAGGCAGTGCCCCCCGATGCCCCAGCACCCACCCGGTAATTAGTCCCCCGCCCCAGGTGCCACTCCCCCGAGGCCACCCCCACCACCAGCAATGCACCAAGCCCCCACCCCCTGTTGTCCCCGCCCACCCGTAGCTGCCACCCCCCAGACACAGCCCCCATCCGTAGCTGCCATCCCGACTGCCGATCCACCAGCCCCCGTCACCAACCGCACCACCCCCTGTTGCACGCCACAGCACTGAAACAGCGCCCCCTGCTGTCCGACTCGGCGTAGTGCCGTTACAGCTCCCCATTACAGCGCCCCCTGCCGTCCACCGCGCCGCACAGCATGTACACACAGCGCGACTACCGCGTGACGTCACGAGAGCGACACACCCCCACAAGGACCCCACGGGCATAGCCGTCCCTCCCAGTGCCCGATCGAAAACCCGGCACTCGCCCCGCGCCCCGGAAGCCGCTCCCCGCCACGCCGCCGGCCGCACGCGAACCGGAATAGCCTCCCGCGGCCGCCGGCACCCCCGGAAACCCCCAGAAACCCCCCCGAAACCCGAAAAAAACAATCCGTCCCTGGCGGCCGCCATTTTACCGGAAGTGACGTCATTCCCCCGGGCGCCGCCATTTTGTCCCCGCACCACGTGCCCTCCTGGGTGCCGCCATATTGTTTTTCCCGGAAGCCGTCCCCGGGCGCCGCCATGTTGTGGCCGGAAGCCACCGCCGGGCGCGGCCATGTTGTTGCCGGAAGTCACCTCTGGGCGCGGCCATTTTGCTCCACATCACGTGACCGCCGCCATGTCGGAAAGAAATCACGTGACCGCATGGGGGCCGCCATCTTGGATTAGGGTTACTTTTAACCATTAATTTTGACCATTAGGGTTGTTTTTAACGGGGTTTTCAACCCCGTCCCAACTTCCCTGCCCTAACCCTAATTAGCCCTCCCCCAGCTGTTGCCACCCCCACCCCCAATTCCCTGCCCTCACCCTAATTAGCCCTCCCCCCACTGCTGCTACCCCCATCCCCATTGCCCTGACCTAACCCTAATTAGCACTCCCACAGCTGTTGCCACCCCCAACCCCATTTCCCTCCCCTAACCCTAATCAGTGCTCCCCCAGCTGCTGGTATCCCCATCCCCAAATCCCTACCCTAACCCGAACCCCAACATTACATTCCCATTCCCTAACCCTAACCCCAATCCCCTACCCTAACCCTAACCCCAGCACCGAACCCTAACCCCAATCCCTAACCCTAAGTACCTTTATTTCAGGAGTACCTTTTTCCCAGAGTACCACAATTTCAGGAGTACTCCTTTTTCCAGAGTACTCATTCTGCCAGAGTATCCATTTCTTCCAGAGTACTTCTTTTTCAGGAGTATTCATTTTTCCGTGAGTACTTATTTTTTCAGGAGTACCAATATTTTCCAGAGTACTCAATTTCCTGTGAGTATTAATTCTTTCAGGAGTACTAGGGTTAGGGTACTGGGTTAGGGTACTGGGTTAGGGTACTGGGTTAGGGTACTGGGTTAGGGTACTGGGTTAGGGTACTGGGTTAGGGTTAGGGTACTGGGTTAGGGTTAGGGTACTGGGTTAGGGTTAGGGTACTGGGTTAGGGTTAGGGTACAGGGTTAGGGTTAGGGTACTGGGTTAGGGTTAGGGTTAGGGTACTGGGTTAGGGTACTGGGTTAGGGTACTGGGTTAGGGTACTGGGTTAGGGTACTGGGTTAGGGTACTGGGTTAGGGTACTGGGTTAGGGTACTGGGTTAGGGTTAGGGTTAGGGTTAGGGTTAGGGTTAGGGTTAGGGTACTGGGTTAGGGTACTGGGTTAGGGTACTGGGTTAGGGTTAGGGTACTGGGTTAGGGTACTGGGTTAGGGTTAGGGTACTGGGTTAGGGTTAGGGTACTGGGTTAGGGTTAGGGTTAGGGTACTGGGTTAGGGTTAGGGTTAGGGTTAGGGTACTGGGTTAGGGTTAGGGTTAGGGTACTGGGTTAGGGTTAGGGTACTGGGTTAGGGTACGGGTTAGGGTTAGGGTTAGGGTTAGGGTTAGGGTTAGGGTTAGGGTACGGGTTAGGGTACTGGGTTAGGGTACGGGTTAGGGTTAGGGTTAGGGTTAGGGTTAGGGTTAGGGTTAGGGTTAGGGTTAGGGTTAGGGTTAGGGTTAGGGTTAGGGTTAGGGTTAGGGTACGGGTTAGGGTTAGGGTACGGGTTAGGGTTAGGGTTAGGGTACGGGTTAGGGTACGGGTTAGGGTTAGGGTTAGGGTACGGGTTAGGGTTAGGGTTAGGGTTAGGGTTAGGGTTAGGGTTAGGGTTAGGGTTAGGGTTAGGGTTAGGGTACGGGTTAGGGTTAGGGTTAGGGTTAGGGTTAGGGTTAGGGTTAGGGTTAGGGTTAGGGTTAGGGTTAGGGTTAGGGTTAGGGTTAGGGTTAGGGTTAGGGTTAGGGTTAGGGTTAGGGTTAGGGTTAGGGTTAGGGTTAGGGTTAGGGTTAGGGTTAGGGTTAGGGTTAGGGTTAGGGTTAGGGTTAGGGTTAGGGTTAGGGTTAGGGTTAGGGTTAGGGTTAGGGTTAGGGTTAGGGTTAGGGTTAGGGTTAGGGTTAGGGTTAGGGTTAGGGTTAGGGTTAGGGTTAGGGTTAGGGTTAGGGTTAGGGTTAGGGTTAGGGTTAGGGTTAGGGTTAGGGTTAGGGTTAGGGTTAGGGTTAGGGTTAGGGTTAGGGTTAGGGTTAGGGTTAGGGTTAGGGTTAGGGTTAGGGTTAGGGTTAGGGTTAGGGTTAGGGTTAGGGTTAGGGTTAGGGTTAGGGTTAGGGTTAGGGTTAGGGTTAGGGTTAGGGTTAGGGTTAGGGTTAGGGTTAGGGTTAGGGTTAGGGTTAGGGTTAGGGTTAGGGTTAGGGTTAGGGTTAGGGTTAGGGTTAGGGTTAGGGTTAGGGTTAGGGTTAGGGTTAGGGTTAGGGTTAGGGTTAGGGTTAGGGTTAGGGTTAGGGTTAGGGTTAGGGTTAGGGTTAGGGTTAGGGTTAGGGTTAGGGTTAGGGTTAGGGTTAGGGTTAGGGTTAGGGTTAGGGTTAGGGTTAGGGTTAGGGTTAGGGTTAGGGTTAGGGTTAGGGTTAGGGTTAGGGTTAGGGTTAGGGTTAGGGTTAGGGTTAGGGTTAGGGTTAGGGTTAGGGTTAGGGTTAGGGTTAGGGTTAGGGTTAGGGTTAGGGTTAGGGTTAGGGTTAGGGTTAGGGTTAGGGTTAGGGTTAGGGTTAGGGTTAGGGTTAGGGTTAGGGTTAGGGTTAGGGTTAGGGTTAGGTTAGGGTTAGGGTTAGGGTTAGGGTTAGGGTTAGGGTTAGGGTTAGGGTTAGGGTTAGGGTTAGGGTTAGGGTTAGGGTTAGGGTTAGGGTTAGGGTTAGGGTTAGGGTTAGGGTTAGGGTTAGGGTTAGGGTTAGGGTTAGGGTTAGGGTTAGGGTTAGGGTTAGGGTTAGGGTTAGGGTTAGGGTTAGGGTTAGGGTTAGGGTTAGGGTTAGGGTTAGGGTTAGGGTTAGGGTTAGGGTTAGGGTTAGGGTTAGGGTTAGGGTTAGGGTTAGGGTTAGGGTTAGGGTTAGGGTTAGGGTTAGGGTTAGGGTTAGGGTTAGGGTTAGGGTTAGGGTTAGGGTTAGGGTTAGGGTTAGGGTTAGGGTTAGGGTTAGGGTTAGGGTTAGGGTTAGGGTTAGGGTTAGGGTTAGGGTTAGGGTTAGGGTTAGGGTTAGGGTTAGGGTTAGGGTTAGGGTTAGGGTTAGGGTTAGGGTTAGGGTTAGGGTTAGGGTTAGGGTTAGGGTTAGGGTTAGGGTTAGGGTTAGGGTTAGGGTTAGGGTTAGGGTTAGGGTTAGGGTTAGGGTTAGGGTTAGGGTTAGGGTTAGGGTTAGGGTTAGGGTTAGGGTTAGGGTTAGGGTTAGGGTTAGGGTTAGGGTTAGGGTTAGGGTTAGGGTTAGGGTTAGGGTTAGGGTTAGGGTTAGGGTTAGGGTTAGGGTTAGGGTTAGGGTTAGGGTTAGGGTTAGGGTTAGGGTTAGGGTTAGGGTTAGGGTTAGGGTTAGGGTTAGGGTTAGGGTTAGGGTTAGGGTTAGGGTTAGGGTTAGGGTTAGGGTTAGGGTTAGGGTTAGGGTTAGGGTTAGGGTTAGGGTTAGGGTTAGGGTTAGGGTTAGGGTTAGGGTTAGGGTTAGGGTTAGGGTTAGGGTTAGGGTTAGGGTTAGGGTTAGGGTTAGGGTTAGGGTTAGGGTTAGGGTTAGGGTTAGGGTTAGGGTTAGGGTTAGGGTTAGGGTTAGGGTTAGGGTTAGGGTTAGGGTTAGGGTTAGGGTTAGGGTTAGGGTTAGGGTTAGGGTTAGGGTTAGGGTTAGGGTTAGGGTTAGGGTTAGGGTTAGGGTTAGGGTTAGGGTTAGGGTTAGGGTTAGGGTTAGGGTTAGGGTTAGGGTTAGGGTTAGGGTTAGGGTTAGGGTTAGGGTTAGGGTTAGGGTTAGGGTTAGGGTTAGGGTTAGGGTTAGGGTTAGGGTTAGGGTTAGGGTTAGGGTTAGGGTTAGGGTTAGGGTTAGGGTTAGGGTTAGGGTTAGGGTTAGGGTTAGGGTTAGGGTTAGGGTTAGGGTTAGGGTTAGGGTTAGGGTTAGGGTTAGGGTTAGGGTTAGGGTTAGGGTTAGGGTTAGGGTTAGGGTTAGGGTTAGGGTTAGGGTTAGGGTTAGGGTTAGGGTTAGGGTTAGGGTTAGGGTTAGGGTTAGGGTTAGGGTTAGGGTTAGGGTTAGGGTTAGGGTTAGGGTTAGGGTTAGGGTTAGGGTTAGGGTTAGGGTTAGGGTTAGGGTTAGGGTTAGGGTTAGGGTTAGGGTTAGGGTTAGGGTTAGGGTTAGGGTTAGGGTTAGGGTTAGGGTTAGGGTTAGGGTTAGGGTTAGGGTTAGGGTTAGGGTTAGGGTTAGGGTTAGGGTTAGGGTTAGGGTTAGGGTTAGGGTTAGGGTTAGGGTTAGGGTTAGGGTTAGGGTTAGGGTTAGGGTTAGGGTTAGGGTTAGGGTTAGGGTTAGGGTTAGGGTTAGGGTTAGGGTTAGGGTTAGGGTTAGGGTTAGGGTTAGGGTTAGGGTTAGGGTTAGGGTTAGGGTTAGGGTTAGGGTTAGGGTTAGGGTTAGGGTTAGGGTTAGGGTTAGGGTTAGGGTTAGGGTTAGGGTTAGGGTTAGGGTTAGGGTTAGGGTTAGGGTTAGGGTTAGGGTTAGGGTTAGGGTTAGGGTTAGGGTTAGGGTTAGGGTTAGGGTTAGGGTTAGGGTTAGGGTTAGGGTTAGGGTTAGGGTTAGGGTTAGGGTTAGGGTTAGGGTTAGGGTTAGGGTTAGGGTTAGGGTTAGGGTTAGGGTTAGGGTTAGGGTTAGGGTTAGGGTTAGGGTTAGGGTTAGGGTTAGGGTTAGGGTTAGGGTTAGGGTTAGGGTTAGGGTTAGGGTTAGGGTTAGGGTTAGGGTTAGGGTTAGGGTTAGGGTTAGGGTTAGGGTTAGGGTTAGGGTTAGGGTTAGGGTTAGGGTTAGGGTTAGGGTTAGGGTTAGGGTTAGGGTTAGGGTTAGGGTTAGGGTTAGGGTTAGGGTTAGGGTTAGGGTTAGGGTTAGGGTTAGGGTTAGGGTTAGGGTTAGGGTTAGGGTTAGGGTTAGGGTTAGGGTTAGGGTTAGGGTTAGGGTTAGGGTTAGGGTTAGGGTTAGGGTTAGGGTTAGGGTTAGGGTTAGGGTTAGGGTTAGGGTTAGGGTTAGGGTTAGGGTTAGGGTTAGGGTTAGGGTTAGGGTTAGGGTTAGGGTTAGGGTTAGGGTTAGGGTTAGGGTTAGGGTTAGGGTTAGGGTTAGGGTTAGGGTTAGGGTTAGGGTTAGGGTTAGGGTTAGGGTTAGGGTTAGGGTTAGGGTTAGGGTTAGGGTTAGGGTTAGGGTTAGGGTTAGGGTTAGGGTTAGGGTTAGGGTTAGGGTTAGGGTTAGGGTTAGGGTTAGGGTTAGGGTTAGGGTTAGGGTTAGGGTTAGGGTTAGGGTTAGGGTTAGGGTTAGGGTTAGGGTTAGGGTTAGGGTTAGGGTTAGGGTTAGGGTTAGGGTTAGGGTTAGGGTTAGGGTTAGGGTTAGGGTTAGGGTTAGGGTTAGGGTTAGGGTTAGGGTTAGGGTTAGGGTTAGGGTTAGGGTTAGGGTTAGGGTTAGGGTTAGGGTTAGGGTTAGGGTTAGGGTTAGGGTTAGGGTTAGGGTTAGGGTTAGGGTTAGGGTTAGGGTTAGGGTTAGGGTTAGGGTTAGGGTTAGGGTTAGGGTTAGGGTTAGGGTTAGGGTTAGGGTTAGGGTTAGGGTTAGGGTTAGGGTTAGGGTTAGGGTTAGGGTTAGGGTTAGGGTTAGGGTTAGGGTTAGGGTTAGGGTTAGGGTTAGGGTTAGGGTTAGGGTTAGGGTTAGGGTTAGGGTTAGGGTTAGGGTTAGGGTTAGGGTTAGGGTTAGGGTTAGGGTTAGGGTTAGGGTTAGGGTTAGGGTTAGGGTTAGGGTTAGGGTTAGGGTTAGGGTTAGGGTTAGGGTTAGGGTTAGGGTTAGGGTTAGGGTTAGGGTTAGGGTTAGGGTTAGGGTTAGGGTTAGGGTTAGGGTTAGGGTTAGGGTTAGGGTTAGGGTTAGGGTTAGGGTTAGGGTTAGGGTTAGGGTTAGGGTTAGGGTTAGGGTTAGGGTTAGGGTTAGGGTTAGGGTTAGGGTTAGGGTTAGGGTTAGGGTTAGGGTTAGGGTTAGGGTTAGGGTTAGGGTTAGGGTTAGGGTTAGGGTTAGGGTTAGGGTTAGGGTTAGGGTTAGGGTTAGGGTTAGGGTTAGGGTTAGGGTTAGGGTTAGGGTTAGGGTTAGGGTTAGGGTTAGGGTTAGGGTTAGGGTTAGGGTTAGGGTTAGGGTTAGGGTTAGGGTTAGGGTTAGGGTTAGGGTTAGGGTTAGGGTTAGGGTTAGGGTTAGGGTTAGGGTTAGGGTTAGGGTTAGGGTTAGGGTTAGGGTTAGGGTTAGGGTTAGGGTTAGGGTTAGGGTTAGGGTTAGGGTTAGGGTTAGGGTTAGGGTTAGGGTTAGGGTTAGGGTTAGGGTTAGGGTTAGGGTTAGGGTTAGGGTTAGGGTTAGGGTTAGGGTTAGGGTTAGGGTTAGGGTTAGGGTTAGGGTTAGGGTTAGGGTTAGGGTTAGGGTTAGGGTTAGGGTTAGGGTTAGGGTTAGGGTTAGGGTTAGGGTTAGGGTTAGGGTTAGGGTTAGGGTTAGGGTTAGGGTTAGGGTTAGGGTTAGGGTTAGGGTTAGGGTTAGGGTTAGGGTTAGGGTTAGGGTTAGGGTTAGGGTTAGGGTTAGGGTTAGGGTTAGGGTTAGGGTTAGGGTTAGGGTTAGGGTTAGGGTTAGGGTTAGGGTTAGGGTTAGGGTTAGGGTTAGGGTTAGGGTTAGGGTTAGGGTTAGGGTTAGGGTTAGGGTTAGGGTTAGGGTTAGGGTTAGGGTTAGGGTTAGGGTTAGGGTTAGGGTTAGGGTTAGGGTTAGGGTTAGGGTTAGGGTTAGGGTTAGGGTTAGGGTTAGGGTTAGGGTTAGGGTTAGGGTTAGGGTTAGGGTTAGGGTTAGGGTTAGGGTTAGGGTTAGGGTTAGGGTTAGGGTTAGGGTTAGGGTTAGGGTTAGGGTTAGGGTTAGGGTTAGGGTTAGGGTTAGGGTTAGGGTTAGGGTTAGGGTTAGGGTTAGGGTTAGGGTTAGGGTTAGGGTTAGGGTTAGGGTTAGGGTTAGGGTTAGGGTTAGGGTTAGGGTTAGGGTTAGGGTTAGGGTTAGGGTTAGGGTTAGGGTTAGGGTTAGGGTTAGGGTTAGGGTTAGGGTTAGGGTTAGGGTTAGGGTTAGGGTTAGGGTTAGGGTTAGGGTTAGGGTTAGGGTTAGGGTTAGGGTTAGGGTTAGGGTTAGGGTTAGGGTTAGGGTTAGGGTTAGGGTTAGGGTTAGGGTTAGGGTTAGGGTTAGGGTTAGGGTTAGGGTTAGGGTTAGGGTTAGGGTTAGGGTTAGGGTTAGGGTTAGGGTTAGGGTTAGGGTTAGGGTTAGGGTTAGGGTTAGGGTTAGGGTTAGGGTTAGGGTTAGGGTTAGGGTTAGGGTTAGGGTTAGGGTTAGGGTTAGGGTTAGGGTTAGGGTTAGGGTTAGGGTTAGGGTTAGGGTTAGGGTTAGGGTTAGGGTTAGGGTTAGGGTTAGGGTTAGGGTTAGGGTTAGGGTTAGGGTTAGGGTTAGGGTTAGGGTTAGGGTTAGGGTTAGGGTTAGGGTTAGGGTTAGGGTTAGGGTTAGGGTTAGGGTTAGGGTTAGGGTTAGGGTTAGGGTTAGGGTTAGGGTTAGGGTTAGGGTTAGGGTTAGGGTTAGGGTTAGGGTTAGGGTTAGGGTTAGGGTTAGGGTTAGGGTTAGGGTTAGGGTTAGGGTTAGGGTTAGGGTTAGGGTTAGGGTTAGGGTTAGGGTTAGGGTTAGGGTTAGGGTTAGGGTTAGGGTTAGGGTTAGGGTTAGGGTTAGGGTTAGGGTTAGGGTTAGGGTTAGGGTTAGGGTTAGGGTTAGGGTTAGGGTTAGGGTTAGGGTTAGGGTTAGGGTTAGGGTTAGGGTTAGGGTTAGGGTTAGGGTTAGGGTTAGGGTTAGGGTTAGGGTTAGGGTTAGGGTTAGGGTTAGGGTTAGGGTTAGGGTTAGGGTTAGGGTTAGGGTTAGGGTTAGGGTTAGGGTTAGGGTTAGGGTTAGGGTTAGGGTTAGGGTTAGGGTTAGGGTTAGGGTTAGGGTTAGGGTTAGGGTTAGGGTTAGGGTTAGGGTTAGGGTTAGGGTTAGGGTTAGGGTTAGGGTTAGGGTTAGGGTTAGGGTTAGGGTTAGGGTTAGGGTTAGGGTTAGGGTTAGGGTTAGGGTTAGGGTTAGGGTTAGGGTTAGGGTTAGGGTTAGGGTTAGGGTTAGGGTTAGGGTTAGGGTTAGGGTTAGGGTTAGGGTTAGGGTTAGGGTTAGGGTTAGGGTTAGGGTTAGGGTTAGGGTTAGGGTTAGGGTTAGGGTTAGGGTTAGGGTTAGGGTTAGGGTTAGGGTTAGGGTTAGGGTTAGGGTTAGGGTTAGGGTTAGGGTTAGGGTTAGGGTTAGGGTTAGGGTTAGGGTTAGGGTTAGGGTTAGGGTTAGGGTTAGGGTTAGGGTTAGGGTTAGGGTTAGGGTTAGGGTTAGGGTTAGGGTTAGGGTTAGGGTTAGGGTTAGGGTTAGGGTTAGGGTTAGGGTTAGGGTTAGGGTTAGGGTTAGGGTTAGGGTTAGGGTTAGGGTTAGGGTTAGGGTTAGGGTTAGGGTTAGGGTTAGGGTTAGGGTTAGGGTTAGGGTTAGGGTTAGGGTTAGGGTTAGGGTTAGGGTTAGGGTTAGGGTTAGGGTTAGGGTTAGGGTTAGGGTTAGGGTTAGGGTTAGGGTTAGGGTTAGGGTTAGGGTTAGGGTTAGGGTTAGGGTTAGGGTTAGGGTTAGGGTTAGGGTTAGGGTTAGGGTTAGGGTTAGGGTTAGGGTTAGGGTTAGGGTTAGGGTTAGGGTTAGGGTTAGGGTTAGGGTTAGGGTTAGGGTTAGGGTTAGGGTTAGGGTTAGGGTTAGGGTTAGGGTTAGGGTTAGGGTTAGGGTTAGGGTTAGGGTTAGGGTTAGGGTTAGGGTTAGGGTTAGGGTTAGGGTTAGGGTTAGGGTTAGGGTTAGGGTTAGGGTTAGGGTTAGGGTTAGGGTTAGGGTTAGGGTTAGGGTTAGGGTTAGGGTTAGGGTTAGGGTTAGGGTTAGGGTTAGGGTTAGGGTTAGGGTTAGGGTTAGGGTTAGGGTTAGGGTTAGGGTTAGGGTTAGGGTTAGGGTTAGGGTTAGGGTTAGGGTTAGGGTTAGGGTTAGGGTTAGGGTTAGGGTTAGGGTTAGGGTTAGGGTTAGGGTTAGGGTTAGGGTTAGGGTTAGGGTTAGGGTTAGGGTTAGGGTTAGGGTTAGGGTTAGGGTTAGGGTTAGGGTTAGGGTTAGGGTTAGGGTTAGGGTTAGGGTTAGGGTTAGGGTTAGGGTTAGGGTTAGGGTTAGGGTTAGGGTTAGGGTTAGGGTTAGGGTTAGGGTTAGGGTTAGGGTTAGGGTTAGGGTTAGGGTTAGGGTTAGGGTTAGGGTTAGGGTTAGGGTTAGGGTTAGGGTTAGGGTTAGGGTTAGGGTTAGGGTTAGGGTTAGGGTTAGGGTTAGGGTTAGGGTTAGGGTTAGGGTTAGGGTTAGGGTTAGGGTTAGGGTTAGGGTTAGGGTTAGGGTTAGGGTTAGGGTTAGGGTTAGGGTTAGGGTTAGGGTTAGGGTTAGGGTTAGGGTTAGGGTTAGGGTTAGGGTTAGGGTTAGGGTTAGGGTTAGGGTTAGGGTTAGGGTTAGGGTTAGGGTTAGGGTTAGGGTTAGGGTTAGGGTTAGGGTTAGGGTTAGGGTTAGGGTTAGGGTTAGGGTTAGGGTTAGGGTTAGGGTTAGGGTTAGGGTTAGGGTTAGGGTTAGGGTTAGGGTTAGGGTTAGGGTTAGGGTTAGGGTTAGGGTTAGGGTTAGGGTTAGGGTTAGGGTTAGGGTTAGGGTTAGGGTTAGGGTTAGGGTTAGGGTTAGGGTTAGGGTTAGGGTTAGGGTTAGGGTTAGGGTTAGGGTTAGGGTTAGGGTTAGGGTTAGGGTTAGGGTTAGGGTTAGGGTTAGGGTTAGGGTTAGGGTTAGGGTTAGGGTTAGGGTTAGGGTTAGGGTTAGGGTTAGGGTTAGGGTTAGGGTTAGGGTTAGGGTTAGGGTTAGGGTTAGGGTTAGGGTTAGGGTTAGGGTTAGGGTTAGGGTTAGGGTTAGGGTTAGGGTTAGGGTTAGGGTTAGGGTTAGGGTTAGGGTTAGGGTTAGGGTTAGGGTTAGGGTTAGGGTTAGGGTTAGGGTTAGGGTTAGGGTTAGGGTTAGGGTTAGGGTTAGGGTTAGGGTTAGGGTTAGGGTTAGGGTTAGGGTTAGGGTTAGGGTTAGGGTTAGGGTTAGGGTTAGGGTTAGGGTTAGGGTTAGGGTTAGGGTTAGGGTTAGGGTTAGGGTTAGGGTTAGGGTTAGGGTTAGGGTTAGGGTTAGGGTTAGGGTTAGGGTTAGGGTTAGGGTTAGGGTTAGGGTTAGGGTTAGGGTTAGGGTTAGGGTTAGGGTTAGGGTTAGGGTTAGGGTTAGGGTTAGGGTTAGGGTTAGGGTTAGGGTTAGGGTTAGGGTTAGGGTTAGGGTTAGGGTTAGGGTTAGGGTTAGGGTTAGGGTTAGGGTTAGGGTTAGGGTTAGGGTTAGGGTTAGGGTTAGGGTTAGGGTTAGGGTTAGGGTTAGGGTTAGGGTTAGGGTTAGGGTTAGGGTTAGGGTTAGGGTTAGGGTTAGGGTTAGGGTTAGGGTTAGGGTTAGGGTTAGGGTTAGGGTTAGGGTTAGGGTTAGGGTTAGGGTTAGGGTTAGGGTTAGGGTTAGGGTTAGGGTTAGGGTTAGGGTTAGGGTTAGGGTTAGGGTTAGGGTTAGGGTTAGGGTTAGGGTTAGGGTTAGGGTTAGGGTTAGGGTTAGGGTTAGGGTTAGGGTTAGGGTTAGGGTTAGGGTTAGGGTTAGGGTTAGGGTTAGGGTTAGGGTTAGGGTTAGGGTTAGGGTTAGGGTTAGGGTTAGGGTTAGGGTTAGGGTTAGGGTTAGGGTTAGGGTTAGGGTTAGGGTTAGGGTTAGGGTTAGGGTTAGGGTTAGGGTTAGGGTTAGGGTTAGGGTTAGGGTTAGGGTTAGGGTTAGGGTTAGGGTTAGGGTTAGGGTTAGGGTTAGGGTTAGGGTTAGGGTTAGGGTTAGGGTTAGGGTTAGGGTTAGGGTTAGGGTTAGGGTTAGGGTTAGGGTTAGGGTTAGGGTTAGGGTTAGGGTTAGGGTTAGGGTTAGGGTTAGGGTTAGGGTTAGGGTTAGGGTTAGGGTTAGGGTTAGGGTTAGGGTTAGGGTTAGGGTTAGGGTTAGGGTTAGGGTTAGGGTTAGGGTTAGGGTTAGGGTTAGGGTTAGGGTTAGGGTTAGGGTTAGGGTTAGGGTTAGGGTTAGGGTTAGGGTTAGGGTTAGGGTTAGGGTTAGGGT